>NW_007726240.1:415328-432892 GCF_000696425.1 Galeopterus variegatus
AAATGGTATGGAGGTGCCTCAAACGATTGCAGATAGATCTAACATATGACCAGCTATCCTACTGCTGGGAATATATCCACACGAATGGAAATCATCAAGTTGAAGGTATACCTGTTCCCCAATGTTCATTGCAGCACTATTTACAATAGCTAAGAGTTGGAACCAGCCCAAATGTCCATCATCAGATGAGTGGATACAGAAAATGTGGTACATCTACACAATGGAATACTACTCTGCTATAAAAAAGAATGAAATACTGCCATTTGCAACAACATGGATGGACGTAGAGAGAATTATATTAAGTGAAACAAGTCAGGCACAGAAAGAGAAATATCACATGTTCTCACTTATTTGTGGGAGCTAAAAATAAATAAATACACAAAAAACCAGGAGCGGGGGAGGGAAGAAGACACAACAACTACAATTCCTTGAAGTTGAAACGACAAGCGAACAGAAAGGAGGTTGTCGGGCGGGGGGAGAAGGAGGGGGGAGAAAGTTTTCTGTAATGGGCCACAATCATCAACCACATTGTATATTGAGAAAATAAACTAAAATTTTTAAAAAGGGGGGGGTTGTGTGATTAACATGGATTCTAGTGTTCCATCTTGTAGCAACTTAATAAGGAATGTGCACGGCCTCCAGATGAAGGCTATAATCACTTTTCCATAGTTTATGAATTATGAAGTTAGATTCCCATCACAAATGCTGTCAAAGTTTTTTGGCTTCAAAACCAATTAAAATGATGAATAGCTGTGAAAGGAACTGGAAGTGCATTTAATCTTTTTCCAGAACAGTTGGGGATCAGTCTCTTTTTTTGTCACATTTCACATTAGCTGGGAACATAAAATTGGTCTTGTTCAAAGGTAAGACTCAACTTCTTCATGAAAGGGAACTGATCCACTTAGCTTTTTTTTCAGCTGTAAACACCGGGATATTTACAATGTGCCTCATGCTTCCTTTATCTCCCAAGGTCATGACACTATTTCCATAGTCTCCTCTCAGCAAGGTTTTCCTGAATAGGAGATCGCCAAAGCAGAGATTAACTGTTTGAAGCAAAAAGAAACAAGAGAGAAGATTGCTGACACATTTTTGAGCTTGGTTTATCAGGGATGCAAAAGTGGTTGGAAACCCACAGCCCTGCACCTGCCTCACGTTGCTAGCTCCCATCTTGCTGTCATTTAACTCACAAGGATACTCAAAAAGTTTGTGGAAAATCTAACTGAAAGATAATACAAACCTTTCCATGAACTTTTTGAAGTTCCCTCGTATCTTAGGTCTTAACGTTCCCACTCAGTGCCAAGTGTGCTGGAATAAGCAAGGTGTTCATAGTCTTGTCATTTTTTTTTTTTCTTCTTTACCTTTTATCCTACGAATGAGCTGCAGATGCCATGCAGGGCAAAGAGAAGAGAATGTGTTCTGAGTCAGAAGATCTCATTTCTAGTACTAACTCACAACTTTTAACTGAAAAATCTTGAGCAAATCACATAGCCTCACTGAGCCTCAGTTTTCTTGTCTGTAAAATGGGATTAACAATATTCAACTCTCAAAACTGTGATGAGGCTCAAACATAATTAATTTGTGCTGACATACACATATGTAATTTACATATAAAACTTACATGCTTCTGTACAATAACAACCCCTGTGTGATATACTTATTATCCATATAGCTGTGCTTTTTGACAGGAGAAAGAAACATTGTGTAAGATGTGTTTAAGACAAAGTCTTAACAAAGTGCCCAATAAATGATACTTGGGCACAACAACCCCTTCAATGAGGTGACTCAGCTATCAGTGAACTCATCTTTGCTATTTTTAGTGCTGAACAAGGACAGCCAAGTGACACTGAAGTTGTGTGATCAGTCACCGGGGGTGGGGGAGGGACATAAACCAGTGTCTTCCTCTCTCCCAGGACACCTGGACTCAAAGGTAGTGGCCTGACCTCCCCAGTCGTTCAAAGGGGGGCAGAAACTCACAGCACAGGCAAGGGTGGACGAACCTGGAGCATCTCTACAGCACTGGAGAACTCCCAGTCAAAAGAGAGAGAAACACAAATTGACTTGTAACTCGTCACCTTGACAACACAAATTTAGACCCTGGCTGCCACATTGCCTTCGGATTCCTTTCCCAGAACTGCGTTCTGCTCTCCTTGAGCTGATTTACACGGTTGCTATTCCAGGGCCTTGGCAGCACACTCAGTCTTCAAGCAACTGCCAGAAGCAGCTCCAATCACCTTTTGAGCCAGCTACGCCCGGCCCCTCGACCTTCCACCTGCGATTCCATAGCAGCAGCTAGTGTAACCCCATCTGCTGGCTGTCCCCTTTCAGTCCCGAGGGCATCCCTACAGTCACCTTCTGTGATCGCTCACCTTAACCTCTCATTAAGTTATCAAGGCTAAATTCAACTGCCTTTCTGAAGCCCACATCTCTTCTTTTCCTTCAACCTCAAATTAGCCATTGCTGCAGTATCACCTGCTCCTGATGTGAGAGATGAGGAAGTGATATGGCTCACAGCATGGCTGGGGCTGCTTTCATTCAGCTTGCTCAAGGTCAACTTTGTCATCGTGGGGGCACGGAGAGACCTCAGCAGTGAAGGCCACTGGGAGAGGGGAGAAGCCCAGCAGGGCTTGCACAGACTGGGAGAATTGACCCAGTCTAGGGCAATTGCCTAGGTGGAATGGGTCAGAAGCTGGCATCTGCTTCAAGTTGTATCTACAGATACTCAAAGAGATCAAAATTGGATGAAGAGGCCAATGACTGAGCACAGAATCACAGCACACTCAGGGTTACCTATGTGCACCTTCGTTTTTACTAAATCCAAATTACATCTTACTATACTGTTAGCTTTAGTTTGTCTATATCACTTGTTAGAATCCAGAAAACATATATCATTTCTTTTCAGCAAAGAGGCAGGATGTAAAAAGAAGTGTGTATGGGCCGGCCCGGTGGCGCACTGCTACAGTGCGCCGCTTGGGAAGCACAGCAGCGCTCCTGCCGAGGGTTCGGATCCCACATACAGACTGGTTCCCGCTCACTGGCTGAGCGAGGTGCGGGAGCAACACCGAGGGTTGCGATCCCGTTGCCGGTCACGAAAAAAGAAAAAAAGAAGTGTGTATGGGCCGGCCCGGTGGCGCACTGCTACAGTGCGCCGCTCGGGAAGCACAGCAGCCCTCCTGCCGAGGGTTCGGATCCCACATACAGACTGGTTCCCGCTCACTGGCTGAGCGAGGTGCGGGAGCAACACCGAGGGTTGCGATCCCGTTGCCGGTCACGAAAAAAGAAAAAAAGAAAAAAAAAAGAAAAAAAGAAGTGTGTATTGAAATATAAACACATTTTAAAAGAAATGTTTTAACTCCTGTCGCCGTTCATACGGCTTGGCATTTAGTTTGTCTATAATTGGGTGTATTTGTAAAGTTTTAACAGAAGCCTTATTTTAAGCAGCAGGAGGCAGAAATAACTCAGACCTTAATATTCATCAAAAATTTATTTAACAGCAGGGAACCCTTCACTCTGAACTTTTAGTCTTCTTTCATGAAGAATCAATCCCTCCAATAGTCCTCACCTGCCAGAAGCACAGAAAATTTCATCCTATTATGCATGATCACCACACACTTTATCTTGCTTTTGTTTTGTTTTCTTTGGCTCATCAAGCCTCTCTTTCAGAACCAAAGGAATCTGTCCTTTTCCATAGAAAGAACTTCAGTCGACAAGCCAAGAAGTTCTTGATGCTTCCAAAATAGCACCTTTCAATCTTTCCTATTAGAGATTTGAGTTCTTTTATTTTTTCAAATGTCCATTCTCATCTGTTAAAGCAAATAATATTGGGAAGGGCAATGTACTGAATGTATTCGTGCTAAGATATGAGTGGCTTATCAAATTCAGCTTCTTCCAGTCTGAGAGTTTAGGTGGAAGGGGGAGGAGGTAAAGTGGGAGAAGGTTAGAACTTGGAGATGATGGATGCATAAAGGGAAGTAGAGGCACAAGGCAAACCTGGCACTCATTTTACAAATAAAAGATTCAGTGTGTGCATGAATCCCCTGGGGATCATGTTAAAATGCAGACTCAGTCAGTCTGGGATGGGGCCCAAGATTCTGCATGTCAAACAAGTTCTCAGGTAATGTCAGTGCTACTGATCCACAGGCCACAGGGGGCTGGAGTAGGAGCAATTAGCAAAGGGGTTAGCTCAGTGGTTCTCAACTTTCATCATACATCAGAATCACCTGAAGAGGTGGGGGGGTTGTTTGTTTTTCTAATTACTAAAGCCCAAGCCCCACCCCAGATCAGTTAAATCAGAATCTAGAGATTGCTCAGGCATTTGTATTTCTAAAAGTTCTCCAGGCAGTTCTCTTGTGCAGCCTGAGTTAGCAACTGCTGTTAGCTGATAACTAAAGACTTCATTAGAAACTCTATAACTAATGAAATAGCTCATGAGGGCAAATAAGACCCCCCAGCTAAGGGCATCTTCCTCTCCAATAGTGACCTGCTATTGCACGATGCCTGGAAAATTGTTAGTACTCAATAAATATTTGATCAATGAAAAAAAGTAAATAAATGATTGGCTAAATGCATGCATAAATGAAGACCTTCAAAAGCCTGCAGTCTACAGAATGAAAAGGATTAAAGCCATAATGTCAAAATAGCAAGTGGCAGGATTGAGATTTGAGGACAGAAAGTCTTTTCCATTACTCCTTCAGATCCCTCTTAAAGAACTCAATTCTCGGCCACTTTTAAGGCTGCCTCTGCTGATAACTGGAAAAGTGAAAGCCATAAATTTTACCATTACTTTATTCCAGTGTTTCGCAGATGTCCATCAGTCACAACACACTGCTACTTTTGCTACTGGTTTTATTTACCTAGTATGTTTCCTTAAATTGACTCACTTTTTTAACATAAATAAATGCATTTTAAAGGGAAACTGTAAATCACTATTTCAAATAGAAAAACAACCAACATCCCTTGACAGGTAGAATTGACTGTCAAAATAAATGCAGTGGAAGCAAGTGAAGCTGGATGTTTCTGCCCGCTAGTGCTTGCCTCTGTCAGATAAGACAGATTAACAAATATAAGGAGATGTTAAAGCCATGGGAGCGCTTGACAGAGACTATGTCAGTGGCACAGTAAGAAGGATTGGAGGAGTGTTTTGAAGGGAGCCACAGTCCTGCCCTGCAATGCCATGTTATTTAAGGTGGGGAGCAGGCCCCACACATAAGCATCTCATGGAACTCCATTCTCAGCAGTGATTTTCAAATTGTGCTCAGAAACCCCAGGGCCACCAGGTAGTGTTGAAGAGGCTTCAGAAAAAAGAAAGTATTTTCATGATTTCAGTTTCTGAGAAATCCAGTCATCATCAATGTTATTTGTCGTAAGTAAATTTTAAAAAATTTTTTTAAATCTTACTTCTATAAGGAACAGTATCATCAACAGAGAACAAAGAAACAGGTTGAACCCTACCGTTGAAAGCAGGAGAATTAGCTTCTCATTGGAGGCAAATCTGCTGGTTTAGGCCTCAGAGGTATTATACCACCCTTGAATGAGAGAACTCACTAACTAAAACCGTGCTGCTAAAAACAAAAATTGAATAGATCATACAAGGTAAGAGACAGGCTTCCCCGGATCTTTAGTGAGGTGTGTCCCAGTGTGGGGGTTTGGGCAAAGTATTCAACCTCCCTGTGTCTCAGTTTCCTTGCTCATAGAATGGGGTGATAAGAGTACTACCCACATAAGGACATCATAAGTAGGAGCTAATGCATCTAAAAGAGTCCCTTGCACAAAATAAGCACTCAATATGTTACCTGTTATTATTATGGCAAAAAAAAATTACACAATACAAAATGTTATACAATGAAAATACTGTCTTCCTTCCATGCCCCTTTCTAGAGGCAAAGCATTATAAAAAGGCTGTCATGTTTTTTTCCAGAAATACTCTATGCATTCACCATCAAGTATCCCCCTTCTTCAATGCACATGGGCACTCACTATGCACTCTAGTCTTCACTTTGCCTGTTTACCTTCACTTACCAAGATTTCTTGGGAATGAGTTCATTGCAAGCCGTGGGTCTCATTCTTTGCCAGAGCTGCAGTTTTGCATCATACGGGTGCACCATGATTTATTAACTCATCCCCAATGTCAGACATTCAGGTTGCTTCTAGTCTTTCACTATTATGTCATGGCTGCTGTGAATATATATAAACATACATCTTTCACGTACATGCAAATATTCTTTAGAGTAGATTCTTAGAGGCAGGATCACTGGGTCAAACAACCAGTTCATTTTTTATTTTGATAGATATTGCCAAATTTCTCTTCAAAGAGATCACACCAACTTGCACATTGAGCAACCTTCTACACAAGTGCCTGTGTCCCCTCATTCTCAAAATAATATTTTAAATACATAAAACAAAATACATAGTGTAACCAAGTTCCTTAGTCTGTTCAGGCTGCTATAACAAAATAGACTGGTAATTCATAAACAACAGAAATTTACTGCTCGTAGTTCTGGAGGCTGGAGTCAACGATCTAGGCACTCACAGATTCAGTGTCTGGTGAGGGCCCATTTTTCATAGAGACGCATTCTTGTTGTGTTGTCACATGGTGCAAGAGGCAAACAAGCTCCTTCAGGCCTCTTTTATAAGGGCCCTAATCCCGTTCACAAGGGCTCTGTCTTCATGATCTAGTAACCTCCCGGAGACCCCATCTCTTAATACCAGCCAGCACTTTGGGAATTAGATATTGACACACCAATTTTGGAAGAGCACAAACATTCAGATCATAGCACCAAGGAAAGCAATTATATTGAAACACAGTTATCAAAAGATTAAAAATACACATTTGTGAAATTGTAACATACGTTCTTCTTTATTAATGCATTAAATAACAAAATCTAGTGGCAAGTAGGGGTTTGCTGAAAAGATACTTCAGCATATCTGCAACGACTGTAATGTGGTATGAAAATATATATTGGTGACAAACTCACAGGTACTGCTAATATTGTGATTGTACTCCACATCTGTAAGTGAAGGAAATGCTCAATTTGAGGAGGCAGCTCATGAAAATAAAGATGTAAATTGTTTCTGCCCAAGTTTTGGAGCCTGTCTTGGAGATGGCACTTAGAGATTAATTCCAATGAGTGGCAGCTTCTCTTCAATGCATCATGTCAGCTCCAAGAATTCTTGCTTTTAGGGTAGCTCTTAAAATCCATGTGTAGAAATAAGCCTCAGCCTAAACTAATACAGGCTTCATGAACCTTCTAAAATAGCAAGATGAACCAGGGTGCTGCCCTGGCTGGTACTTAGAGGAACTGTCCAGTCCTCCCTTCGGTGCATCAATACAAAGCCCCACAGGGTTTTGGAGAATATCAAATAAAGTAAGAGACTTTGAACTCCTTTGAAAAAGCTAAAGGCACTCTATTAATTTAGGGCATTGTGTTAACATTAGGAATTAATATTATTATCTCCTCTTATGTTTAGTGCTTAGAACCTCTCCCAAGTCTGATGATAGTTGTGGCAAAGAGAGCCAAAGGATGGAGCTTCTCAGCTCTGGAAAATATAAGTCCGGTAGCCCAGGACTAGGCTGGGGGTGTGGTGATACTTGTATGATCTGACTGTTAGATTGCATTATTCCTTTTGTCTGGAGAGTGTTCTAGTGAGTAGAGAAGCTAACAGAATTCCAAGGAACAAGAAGGAAGTAATGGGAAGAGGTGTCAAATCCACAATTGGAGAGCACTGTGTCACTGGAAAAAGATACAACTCTGGAAACCTTAGGAGTACGGCAGAAGGATTTCAGAGAAATTTCTGCCTATGCATCTTTTTTTTTTAATTTTTAGAGTGCTGGAGAAATGTTAAATTTCATTAAGTTTTACAGCCAGACTTAATATAGACATAAATCCCTTTAATGTTGGTTTCAGTCAAAAGTGAGCTGAACATTATCGTTAAACCAAGTGCATGTGGGAGAATTATTTGAGGAAAACCAAAATAGGCACAGTTGGGAACATTCACTCATGACCATATTAGATGCAAGCAGGCACAATGGCAAAATTCTGCAGACTGTAATGGACTGGGCTATTTTGCTGTTCAGTTTCCATACAGATGAGCTTTGTTCTGGGGCAATATGGTTGCAGTTTAAGAGTCTATCTGGGGAAGCTCATTTCTCTTTCATTAGTCCATGAGCACAGTGCAATTTTAGCTAATATTGTCACACAGCTCCTAGCTGGGTTATTTGGTTAAATGCCTTCAAGGAAAGTAACAATACAGAATAAAAAGACAAATGCAACGTAGCTTCTTGTTCTGTGCTCCTATAGCTGTGGAATCACCCTGGCAGTTAATCATATGCCACACTGTACTCACAATCATAAACTCCTATTGTTTGGGATGTTATTAACGTCTCCTGTTATTTGATGTTTCACAGAAGACATCTTGTCTCACAGGTACAATTTCTTTGAGGTCTGGGCTTGTATATCACTGTAACTATAGAGACCTACTCCGTGTCATGGCTCATAGTCAGGCTAGTACACACATAGTGCATTTGTCTGAAATGGAAAAAGGCGCCCCCTACCAGTGGGTGAATTGCAAAACAGCACCCTCCCTCTGGGCAAACAAAATAGAAAAGTTGCCCCTTTCTGGGCAGACGAATGAGGAAAAGTCCTCCGGGCTGACTAATTATTTTTTAAGGCACACCCCAGGGCACACTGCTTGGTGAGTCCAGTGCAGCCCCCAGCTGCTCCCCTTGGACAGGCACCCCTGTGCAGTCATGACCTGCACAACTATACATGACAGCCTAGATTGCAGAAGCTACTTTCCCAATTTGTAGTCAGACCGCAGAGTTTGCCCCTTGGTGCTCTAAAAACATCTACTCAATCACGTTGGCAGATGCCCATATTAAATATATTGGTCTGTTACAAGAGTATGGTATTGTCAGAATGCCGATGCAGCAGCACTTTTTAAAATGGAAGATGAACGTGGCTTGTGCAGCAGACACCTTATACACCTGTATCACCTGGACAATTACCTCTACATGCCAGAGGGCTGCATGTTGCGATCACCCACCACTCTCTGCCAGAATGATGTTCTGACCATAGGAACAAATGAGACCCTTGCAGGTGGAAAGACAAAAGAGCTAGAGAGCTGGTGGCCCCCCAGAGCTGCCCTCAACCAACGGCTGGCAGCAGGGTGGTGGAAGTGATGGCAACACTTCCTCCCCATGGGAGCAGGATGCTCTCCACCGCCTCCATCAGGGCCTTGGTGGGCTGAGCCCCAATTTTCTGCAGTGACTTGCCTGATAACCCTCCTTTGACTGGCATGAGACACAGGAGGGGTGAGCTTCAAACTCCTAACAATGCAGTTAGACTAGTTTATATTAGATTTATTTTCAGCAGCTGTGCCCATGTAGAGGGAACAGGCCATGAGACAGGTACGTCTCAGAGCAAAGAGAGTACCCAGGCAGACAAAGACTGGGTGAGATACTACAGTGTAGGCTATCAGAGGGCAGCTGGGAGTCCAAGAAGCCTGGGACACTGGTCAGGGGTCAGCAAACCTTCCAGTAGAAGGCCAGATAGTACTTACTATCTATATTTCAGGCTTTGCAGGCCTCTGTCACAACTCTCTGCTGTTGTGGTGTCAAAACAGCCATATGCAATTTGTAAACAAAAAGATGTGGCTACATTTCAATAAAACTTTATTTACACAAACAGGATGTGGGCCGGATTTGGCCTGTGGGACCTATTTTAAGACCTTTGCTTTAGATGATCAAAGAAAGGAGAAGGAGAAGAGAAAGGTGAGAGAATGCCCACACCGAGTCATTCTCAAGGCCAAAAACAGCCTAGTTTCAAACCCAGGTCTATCTGACTTTAATGCCTCTCTTTCTTCCCATACATCAGGCTGGTACCTGCAGACACACTGGTGGTGTGCAGCCCAGCAGAGGGAGGCCCACTAGCCACAGAGGCATTAAATTCCAGATTTGGGGGGTAAGGATGGCAATGTCAGAGCTGGAGTTGATCTCAGTGCCTCAGAGGCTTCTCTGCAAATGTGTAAGCAGTGGGCATGGGTACTGCTGGGTTCAGGAACCTCCATCTTTCACCACCAGTCTTCATGGTGAGTCCAGCCACACAAATGCAGCACCTCCGATATAACAAGTCAGAGGATTTCATAAAAATGGGTAAGTCCCTTGTCCTTTCCCTGCTTATTGTGCATGCATGCCAGCTGTTTGAAAAGTGCATCATGCAAACAAGGCCAAACCCATAATTATTAACCTTTCTAGCTAAGACCAAGTCTAAGGCTTCCTTCCTGTCTATGTATTCTTTTTTTTTTTTTTTTTTTTTTTTTTTTTTTTTTTTTGGTAGTGCAGGTCTGACAGTAATGAATTCTCTTGGCTTTCGTCTGCAAATGTCTTTATTTTGTCTTCATTTTTATTTTTTTTTAATTTATTTTTTATTTATTTATTTATTTTTTGTCTTTTTCCGTGTCCGGCAACGGATCGCAACCCTCAGTGTTGCCCCCGTACCGGACCGGGGACCGCCAACGGGATTGCAACCCTCGGTGTTGCTCCCGCACCTCGCTCAGCCAGTGAGCGGGAACCGTTCTGTACGTGAGATCCGAACCCTCGGGCAGGAGCGCCGCCGCGCTTCCCAAGCGGCGCACTATCCAGTGCACCACCGGGCCGGCCCCCTGTCTATGTATTCTAATACTCAGAAATTAAGCGTTGGAATTATTAAATAGCAGAGGTGTTTGTTTGTTTGTTTGTTTGTTTGTTTACCCTGCACTCAACTTTTATAAGAGAAAACAAGCCATTATCAGACATTTCTTCCAGAAATAACTTCCAGGGAAGCCCTGAGGTCAATTTGGATGCAACCCAATCTTCTCACTTTCCGTGTGATGGTGCTATGATAATTCAAGCCTTTGATGATGACCCTGAATCATCCTGACCCTGAATCATCAAAGATTAAATTATTTTCACTGAACAGCTAGTATTATCTAAAGCATACACACACAAAAAATATAGACTAATGCATTTTAGAAAGAAGTTAGAGAAGTCCAAACAAAACAAGCACCTGGCTTAGCCTCAGATGCCAACATTAAATTTACTAAAACACTACTCCCCCCAATGTCCATGTTACTATTATAGAAAAGTCCAGTATAATTCGAGTCCAGTTTAACTTATTTCTGTACACAAATAATTTTATGGGAGACAACATTGTAATTCAAATCAATAAATGATTCGGTTTGGCTATAGAAGTATAAACAGAACCCTTGCAAAATATTGCTCATTGTTCTTTCTTGCTATACACCATTTGATTTTTAGCCAGAAAACAGTCAGCCAAACAAGAACAATCGTATGCCTTCTTTAATGCTCAGTGTGGACTGTTACCCATGGGATTAAGCATTAGTCATTAAATTAATTGTAAAAACAACAGAATAATTGGGGGTTCTAAGTTATCACCCATTTCAACATTCAGGAGCGAGTTTGACCCCAGACAGGACATGGCCTTTCTCCTTGTTATATCGGGCCGGCCCGGTGGCGCACTGGATAGTGTGCCGCTTGGGAAGCGCGGCGGCGCTCCCGCCCGAGGGTTCGGATCCCACATACAGACCGGTTCCCGCTCACTGGCTGAGCGAGGCGCGGGAGCAGCACCGAGGGTTGCGATCCCGTTGCCGGTCCCCGGTCCGGTACGCGGTCAACACTGAGGGTTGCGATCCATTGCCGGACACAATTGTAAAAACAACAGAATAATTGGGGGTTCTAAGTTATCACCCATTTCAACATTCAGGAGCGAGTTTGACCCCAGACAGGACATGGCCTTTCTCCTTGTTATATCGGGCCGGCCCGGTGGCGCACTGGATAGTGTGCCGCTTGGGAAGCGCGGCGGCGCTCCCGCCCGAGGGTTTGGATCCCACATACAGACCGGTTCCCGCTCACTGGCTGGGCGAGGCGCGGGAGCAACGCTGAGGGTTGCGATCCCGTTGGCGGTCCCCGGTCCGGTACGGGGGCAACACTGAGGGTTGCGATCCGTTGCCGGACACGGAAAAAGACAAAAAAAAAAAAGTGGTCACAAGTCGTGGGTTCTGGGCTACAAGGTCTGCTGTCAGAATCCCTGTCCCACCCCCTTCAGGGTGAGCAGGAAGCCTCAATGCAAACCCAGGTGGTAACGATGAAGCAGAAAGATAGGCCAGAGTGGAAAGTTCGTGAAACCAGTGACTCGGGCAGCAAGTGCAAAGGTGCAGAAATTCTCTATTTTTCTCTAATTGAACTTAATTTCTGTCTGCCAGCCTAATTACACTGATGACAGAAACTTGATTTTGGTCATCTCAGGTTTTACCCCCACTCTTCCTGTCTCCAGAATTGCCCTCGAGCTTCAAAGGACTAACACAGCATTAAGGAGAGAGAGACAGAGGCCCTGATGCTGATTTGCCATCATCTGTCCACTCTGGGTTCTGCAGCATCCCCATTTCCACTGGCCTCAGTGGTCAATTCACACAGATCCTGCCTAAGCCTTAGCTCCTCATTATCTTGACCTCCAGAACTTTCTAGGCCAGCTGATTCCCAATGTCATGTCCCCACCATTCTCAGCCTCCCTGCTCTGCTGCTGAGGGTCAGGGTCAGAATATTCTGCTGCTAAACGGAAAAGACATTCTTGGGGGGGAGGGGAGAGAGGGAGGAGGGAGGGAGGTGTCGGTGATGGGCCATAATAATCATATACAGTGTATATTGACAAAATAAAAATTTTAAAAAAATAAAAAAATAAAAAAAAAAAAAGAATATTCTGCTGCTCCCTACTCTGCACTGCGAATCAGGGAAACACAGAGTGCCACCCCAAGCCTGTCAGCTAAGACACCTCACAGAGCCACTTCTGATCTGCGACTCCATGTCCCTGTCATGGACTGAGTCTCAGACCTCTCTGAGGTTGGACATTCCAACAGACCCCCATTGCACCCCAAGAATGCAGCTCAGAAGAAGGAGGTAGCACTCGAGACCCCTTGAGGGTCCCATGTGGCTACCCATACTGAACCTCCTATCCAACCCTCCTTGGACCAGGGAATTTCAATCTCATCTATGGAGAAACAAAGCAGACTTAGCAAATAGTCTTCCAAATCTATTGCTTAAGTTTCAGTATCAGTTTTAAAGCCCAAAAGAAAAAGTATTAACTTGTATTTCTCTCAGTATTCCTACCCCACTAACTCTACCAAAAAAAAAACTGCTCTTACCTCTAAAAACTTCAGAGAAGGTTAGAAGCAACCAAACATACTCAAGGAAGACAAAGAAGTTACTATTTCAAAATAGTATCCCTGAAAAAACTGAAATACAAATATCTCAAGGAAAGTCGGGGGGAAAATGCCAAATTTGAGAGTGTCTCCCAGAGACAAGCATTCCAGACCAGATACGGAATTTAACTTTAAAAGTGAATGAAAGTAATCTGGGATCTAAGTGGGGAAGGAGGAAAAAAACTGGGAACTCGTCAATAATTATGGTCAGCAGAGAAAGGAAGACTCTAAAGGCCTGGTGTTGCATAAAGACCTTAATTGTGGAATAAAGGTTAGATAAGTTTAATAGTCAAGGAAAAAAGACGGGTCCTAATGTCAGGGTGATTCCTGCCCAAATGGGAATTTTTATTTCAAAATTTTTAACAACTTTAATTTAAATAAGTTAGTACTATAATTCTGATCATTATCACTACCAGTGGCTAGCAGCCCTTTGTCCTCCAACAAATCAAAACAAAAATTAATGAAGTCAATGAATTTTCTCTTAAAAACATTATGCCACTAATACATTAGGTTTGCAAACTAAAGTGTATCACAAAGTAGAGTGTTTTACCTCATACCACTCGGGACCCATGGAATTAAGAATATGAAAAAAGCTGGAATATGCATCTAACCCAATATTTCTTAGCCTGATGGATACTGAGGACCAAGAAACAATCTTGGGTCTTTGTTGTAGACCCCAAAACAAAGAAAGGGAAAATGAGTTGAGAGAGGCATTTCACAGAGATCAGCATCCCTGGGCAATCGGAGAAGGGGAAGGAGTGGATTTTTCACCAAATGATAGTGGGCAATTGCCCATCGTAGACCAAAATAAAAGGCAGATCAAAGAAAGACCTAAATGTTAAAAAAAAAAAAAACCTCTCAATGGGAAAAAAAATGGAGGTGTTGGATTACATAGAATTTTACACCTCTAATCATATGCTGTACGGTGTAATAGTACATACATATCTCAGTTCATAATTGTATATTTATTTGTTCGATCGTTTGATTGATGTCTGTCCCCAAGTAGACTGTAAGTTTCAGAGGGCAGGGATGCCACCACTGGATTCCCATACTTAGCAAAGACTCTGACATACTCTAGACCCAATGCTATTTGTTGAGTGAATAAAAGAGGTCAATTGTGGACAATGAATGTTAGGGGCTTGGGCAGGGCTTTAACACCCAATAAGGGAAAAGGAGACAAACCTTATGCCAGTCTGAAAGAGGGAGCTGGAAGTGAGCCCTCTGTTTAAAGCAAGGAAACTCCAGAGGCCATCTCACTTGTGACATGGAAACTAGAACGTTCTGGCCATCAGCCCAAGGAAGCATAAGGAAGCTTTCCCTAAGCCCGGGATTCCAGGCAAAATCCATTACAACTTAAAGTGAAGACAGTCCTGGAGAACGCAGGGCTCAAATTTGCTAACCCCTAGAAGGCTTCAAATAGTACAAGGAAGCCCGGGAAAGGTTATGAAGGGAGGCTAGAAAGCTCCAAGGACACATGTCAGCTCTGTCTCAATCTTGCAGGAGCTGGTCCAGTGTGGAACATTAACACAGCACTCCAGGCAGGAACTATAAACATAAAACAGTCCTTCAGCATTTCCCTTGACTGTGTCTCTGGCTTTTTTGACCTAATGAGATACCTCGTGTGTTTCAGAACGCCGAAGCAAGTTATGACTTCAGCAGCAACGACCCCTATCCTTATCCCCGATACACAGACGACTGGTTTAACAGGTAAACTGCACCTTGGGAGGTATCTTTGATGTTAGGCTTTGGGGTTTCATTTGGCTTTATTTTGCTTAAAACTTGAATATTATCAGCAAAATAATCCCAATGCTTCAGTAAATTGTATTGTGATTTTTCTTCTTAGAGCTGCATTCTCTAAATTTGTGGGGTTTTTAATATTACAGTGCTCCTCTGGAATTATCTTTTGACTAATTCATTCTGTTCAACTAGAAACCGTTTGCCACTTTAATCTACTAAAGATAAAGAAAACAGAAATAAAAAGTCCTTTTTCAACCCACTGCGAGGTGATTTAAAACATGCTGATTTCGCCTGTTCTGTTGTAACAACTGCAGAGAACATTTCTGCCCCTTGGTTCTGCATCTATATGTTTTTGAAAAGTGTTTCTGGGCCGGCCCGGTGGCGCACTCCGTAGAGTGCGGCACTTGGGAGCACGGCGGCGCTCCTGCCGAGGGTTCGGATCCCATATAGAGACCGGTCCACTCACTGGTTGAGCGCGGTGCAGGTGCGACACCGAGGGTTGCGATCCCGTTACCAGTCACGAAAAAAGACAAAAAGGAAAAAAAGAAAGAAAAAGAAAAGTGTTTCTGCTATAACCCTATAACAGCTTATGTGGACCCTTTCAACAAAAGAGTAAGTGTGATTGGCAGAAATTTGAAGTATTACTTGGGATAAAGGTAAAACTATCCAAATAGCCCATTCAAAGATATAATTTTTCTCAAGCTTGTTTGCTACTAAACATGTAAATGCAGTCTCTTTTTTCTTCAAGTAAATATCTTGCTCAGATGGTTAATTGCCTATAAGAAATATCAAGAAATAAAGATGCATGGCTTGCTCAAGGAAAAAATCCTGTAATTGCTCAGCCTGGTGCCTCTCTGTTATTGATGTCCTTGGGTTAAGTTCATGAAAACATATAAACTTCAATTAGTGGTATAAAAATATGTCCAGAGCATGTTAGCCATTTTTTTTTCACTTCTCATGGCAACCTAATAATAGATAAAAACAAGTGTCATTTTCAGTTTAGCAATAAGAAAACAGGCTCAGAAATTTGAATGGTTTCCCTGGTCAAAAAATTAGTGTCCAAGTCAAAGCCAAGATTAGACCCATGCTACAAATTGTTTCTAAATGCAATTTTGTACCAAGTATCTACAAGAATCATGATATCCAGAGAGTAGCCGGGGGCAGATCCACAGTGGGCCAGGTAGCTTAGATTCAGCTGTTAGCAAGTTGACCTGGGAGTGGCAGGGGTGGTTCCAGGGCTTACAGAAAATGCAGAAAAGAATAAAGAAATAAAATTAAAATTTGTAACATTTTTAAAAGGTCATTGCTGATGTCCAGTAGCACGATTTACTCTCCACTAATTTCATCTTCAGCCTAAAAATTATGCAGTGCTTGGGAATGTGTGTTTGGAGAGTGAGAATGTATTGAAAAGGTCTGAGAACTTTTGGCATTCTACCCGCCCCCCCATGACTTATATCTCTTACCCCCATGACCTATAACCCTAGATCCTACCATACCCTCAGCAAATAAACCATTTTCAGACGCAGGGATATGAAACTACCAAATAAATGCCACTGAGCCAGGGATTAGACATGTTTGGCAATGGCAGTGTGGAAACTCCTGAGACGAGCGAGAGCAATGGTCTGGCTTCAGCATGGTTGATTACTAACTGTCCACACGAACATCTGAAAGGACAG
The DNA here is from genome assembly GCF_000696425.1 of Galeopterus variegatus. Classification (NCBI taxonomy): domain Eukaryota; kingdom Metazoa; phylum Chordata; class Mammalia; order Dermoptera; family Cynocephalidae; genus Galeopterus; species Galeopterus variegatus. The sequence continues at coordinate 431,990 of NW_007726240.1, forward strand.
CAGCAACACACATGCCAGCACCCTGCTGTCCCTCTGTAGCTAGTAGGCACGAAATTAATCTTTGAGAGATTGATCCAGTCATAGAAATATAATCAACAGAATGGTTTCCCCCAACTCCATTTTCTGAACCCGGACACAGTCTCCCCCGACCAAATCTTCCTGTGTGCTGTGCTGTAAGAATACTCCTAAAGACACAAAAACACTAAGGAAATGTCTTCTCCCTTACATATTTTCATTGGCAAACTTGTTCTTGAAAGTACCATTTTAAACCAGCTATAAACCTCTAATTAGGACTAATCAGTGCTGAGTGTAATAAAATTCATCACTGTCAGCAGTAAGAATTCCCAAGTGTCCAATTACCCCAGACACAGTCACAGGGACTCAGGCAAGTATGATCCTTGTGTCTCAGGGAGCCAGTGACTGAAGACGGAATGTCCACTTTGACCAACAAATGGGTTTTTCCCGATTATCAAGACATTTTCAAAGATCGTCATCCACTATGGCTTGTTACTACCATGACTGGATGATGCCACAGTGCAAATCACAACCTCACAAAATATAACTACTATTGTAAGTGATCGTGGGAGGATGGCAGGTCCAAGTTCGAGACCACAGCACTAGGAGAATCCTTGGTCCAAAAGGTTGGCACCGTCCTGGAGATGATTCCTGCTTTGCATAAAGAGGATTTGAATAAAGCATCCTTCCCATAAGTGTAGGATAGGTTTATTAAAAATTCCCTCTGGGATGAAATGATATTATGCCTGGTATTACAGTATTTTCTATGACTTGAGGCGGGAGGGAGAAGAATAGGTTGGGGTACAGAGGAAATAAAATCGGTCATGAGGTCATCATTATTTTTTTTTTTTTTTTTTTTTTTTTTTTTTTTTTTTTTTTTTTTTCCGG
>NW_007726240.1:432902-456143 GCF_000696425.1 Galeopterus variegatus
TTTTTTTTTTTTTTTTTTTTTTTTTTTTTTTTGTCTTTTGTCTTTTTTCCGTGTCCGGCAACGGATCGCAACCCTCAGTGTTGCCCCTGTACCGGGCCGGGGACCGGATCGCAAGCGCCTCGCTCAGCCAGTGAGCGGGAGCCGGTCTGTATATGGGATCCGAACCCTCGGACGGGAGCGCCGCCGCGCTTCCCAAGCGGCGCACTATCCAGTGCGCCACCGGGCCGGCCCATGAGGTCATCATTATTAAGCCAGGAAATGGATACATGGGATTTCATTCTATTTTTGTACATCTTTGATTTTTTTTTTTAAGAACGAGTAAGTTTTAAAAGTGTAGGACATAAAAAGAGGCAATAAACAAAACTGGAACTTTAGTTTGGTATCATGAAACTACTAGTTTTGGTGTGCAAGCTTCTGAGGAGCTGGCAATGTCATACTCGGAGGCCACAGATGCCCACATCACTACAGTGCAAAATGTAACCAAGGCTGAAATCACACAACTAGGATAGCTAATGCACACTGAGCAGTGGCTATCTTTAACACACTGTTTTAAGTGCTCTGCATGAATTAATTCAATTAATTCTCATAATAACCTTCTGAAATGGGTATTATCATTATTATTGCCATTTTGGAAACTGAGACACAGGGAGGTTAAGTAATGTGTGGAAGGTCACACAGATAATAAGTGGTGGAGGCAAAATTAGATGCCAGTGAGGGTGTCATTTGTCCAGGATTTGGATGAAGGTAATAGGTGGAGTTGGGGGAGGAGAGGCAAGGGTATTCCAGGGCAAAGGTGCAATTTTGACAAAGATGGGGAAGTAATGAGGGATAGGATATATTCAGCAAGTGGCCCGGATAACTGGTCTAGAAGTCAGAGATTGGTGCAGCAGCAGCATGCTAAGATGGATTCACAGAAGAGGTGGCGCATGAAAGGTCTGGATAGGTTGCTAGGAGGAGAGATTTTGTATTTGGGCTAGAAACTGGGCCCAAGGGCATAGGTGAGGATCATTCTCCCATTGCACTTAAGGACTGTTGCTACCAGAGGCCCTAGGACCCTTGAGCCCAGCACTTGCCTTTGGCTGGCACAGGGTCCACTGTTGATCCAGCATGACCCTCTCACCAGCTGTGCAGCTACCAAGGCATACCATGGGTTCTCCAGGTGTTCTCTTCAAGTCACGGGCATCAAAGTTGATGCCCCATCTCTGTCTAAAGTCTTGGGCTCTTGAGAAATGCCAATTTCAGCATGCACCAAAACTCTAATAAAGAGCTGACTGACACGGCCCAGCAATGGGCTGGCTGCTATGGTTATTGCAGCCACGGGCCTGCCACCGAGGCCAGGCAACTGCTGCACAGGAAAAGTCAGCGGCTCTCCATCACAGGATTCTCATTGCTGCGGAAAATAGAAAACAGAATGCACTACAAGGGACACTCTCAACCAGCAAGTAAAATGTTCCCCTTGGTTGGGAAACCCTGTTCAATAGCAGCACATCTCTTCTGGGTTTTCCTGACACTTCAACCATCATATCATACCCTCTGTACTTACCTATCAACTTGGTTTCCATCAAGTGTACATTTCTTTAAGAACATATTTAAAACTCAAAGCCAAGGACTCTTTATGAAAACAAACTTCATACATATGCAGAATTGCTTTTTGGGAATACATATATTAGAATGTCTTGCCCTGTGCTTGATTTGATTTTGTAGGATGGTTCCTTTTTAAGCCGAGCAAGAGTATTTATTCTACTGTGAACCTTTTAATAACTACACGCAGTATCTGAGTTCCAGGGATATATTTGATACACGAGTGAGAAATTTGCAAAAGGAGTACAATATTCTCCTAGCTTGCAATCAGAGAAATACATTTGGCCAAACGAAATAATAATAATAATTGCAAAAAGGTAGAAAATAATATACATTTAATAAGCATCAATAACGTGCAAAACAGAATTAATTTGCTGTGAGGTATGAGTGTCACATTTTTTTTCTTGCTGGCATTCAATAAATATTGATTGGCTGGTTGATGGATGAGTGGCATGTCTTTTAAGCCATGCCAAGATGTTGAGTGGCCTTCACCTCTGTCCATTTTTGAGCTGCCTTCTGCTCACAAGGTTTGCAGCCCACATTTTGTCAATAATCTTGCAGCCTTGCTCAGTTTTAGGTCAATGTTTGGTGATGCATTGCAGATCTGTATTCCATTACTGTGCTGTTGTCCATAAAAATCCCTCTTGCATAGCATTTCTTTGACAAGCATTCACCACTGAAATGTCATCCCTGCCATCAACAATATTTATGAAGCATCAGAGGATGCAGCATGCTCTATCTATTAAGCCCTAAAAAGTAAGAGATTCTGGATTAGATGCAATTCCTGGCTGCAAAAAGTTTACAATAAATTCAGAGAAAGAGAAGATATTTACTACTCAAGCAATCAAAACAGGGGGAAGGAAGAAGGATAAATGAATGCTGCAGAGCATTTATCTGTATGTGAGCTAAGTTGATTGATAGCATTAGTTAAACCTTCAAATAAAAAAGATTTTCGGTGATTAACTTTTTTTTCTTGTTAAAAGTCATATTTCATTTTGAAGAACATTATGCAACAGGCCATGGAAGAACATGTGAGAAAATGGCCCTCTCTGGTTGGCTATTTTCACACTGATGTAAACTGATACCTTACCCTGGTGACACTTAATTGTTTCAGAACAGATGAACATCTTTCCCTGATGTCTTCATGGAGTAATTCTGAAATCACCTCTTGGATAATAAAATTCAAACTGTTTTCAAAGATCTAATCTAAATTTTTTCATGTGAGCTCTAAGAATACCTCACACGTTAATATTAGCTCAAAGGCTGCTGCTTGTAAACAACCCTCTGTATATCCAAACCAGAGCACAGTAAAATCCAACAGGGTTTCATTTTGTTAGCTATTCTGAGCCATTGAAGAAACACCACAGGTTTTTATTGTTTGTTTGTGTTGTTTTTTATTTCTAGTCCCTTACCTGGCTTAGACAATACATTTTTCCTCCAGCTAAAAGAAATAGACATAATACAGATTTGGGGGTTATGGAGAAAATTATAAAGATTGTAAAAGAAATACCAATATATTGGTTTAATCATTTCTACTGTAGAAGTTAATGTTGTGCATGCCATATGGGGGGATTTGATGGTCTTCATGTGGCCATAATTCTTTTCTTAAGAGAGAAAAACACAGCAGATTATGGTGGACAGATGTAGTTTCATGTTAATTGCATGATATAGAATAAATGATCCCTAAGTCAGCCTCCTTATCTATAAAATGGGACCACCTTGAAATTTTGTATTGGGGATTAGAGACATGTATACAGAATATCTGGTACAGAGCATGGCATGTAGTAGGAACTCTAAATGGCAGCAAATACAATTGTGAAATTCAGTAGAGGGATTTCTACAGGAGCTAAGTCAAATATTCTTCAACTAGATATAAAAGATGGAGAATTTATGCCAAAGGAGTAGATGGAGGGCCTGGCCACTCACCCATCTTTCTCGGACATCCACTCCCTCATGCGTACTTTTGACAGACGCTATATAACAGTCACCTGAAGCTTCAACCTCTGGCAAAAGTCTAGTGCCTGTGTTTCTGCATTGCTGATTGAAAGAAGAGTTACATCCAAAGATACCTTGTATGCATGAGACAAGGTTGACCTCTTAGGGAAATCAAAAACCTAGCATCTAGCCTCAGAAAGATGGAGAGCCTCCTCACTTTTCCAGAGATCACTGGGTGCTTGCCAGCAGACCCAGGGTTTTCCCCAAAAGCAGCTTTGCACAGTCTCACCTATCACCTGTTCTCACCTATTGAGTCTAACCTATTCCTCTCTCACCTATTCTAACCAGTAGGATTTTGAAGCCCCTACGTCTTACCCTGTAGAGTGCATTGGACGTGAGCCAGTAAACATGGTTCATGCCAAAATAGCTGGGAAATCTCTGCATTTCAGCTCAAGTATATCTAACATTGAAGCTTCTTTCTCCAAAGATGATAATGAACAGACTACAGCTGGCCGCCTTGAGTCTTTGGTTGACTGAGAATCTGTAGACCTAGGGAGATTGGGGACTGGAAGACAAAGACAGCCTCACGTCCATGTGCCTGGCCATGCTGCACGCTGGCTGCTGACTGAATCTGCCTCACCTCCAACACCTCTGGAGCCCTGAGATGCCATTATAAGGCCTGGGTGTTGGATACAGAACCAGGGAATCAACTGAAGCAACCATTGGACCAGTAGCCAGGAAAGGAGCCCAAAGGAAGAGAGAGAAAGAAGAGGGAGAAAAAAATCTCCACTTCAAAATTAGCCTGCAGTCCAAAATTCCAAAATATCTTTAAAAATACACCCAACAAAAGGTTCTGGTCAAGATGGCAAAATAAACAGTTCCCAGCGTCACTCTCTCCCACAAATCAACCAATTTACAACTATAAAAATGTAACATCAGCCAGGCTGGGGCCTCTGGAGCTCAGGGAAAGAGGAGGAGAGACCTACGGAGTCCATGAAGGTGGGAGAAGCCACGATGAGAGAAAGAAAAAGCTGCTCTGAGCGTTTCGGGCCATGGCTGCTTTAAGACTTGAGCTGCTGAGCGCATGGAGCAGGAGCCGGCAGAAGCCGCAGCTGTGCCCTTCAGATGGACGGAGTTACTTGGAGGTGGCAGGGGAGAAGAGGGCCTTGGCAGCCCCCAGGACAACAAGACCACAAATAGGGTTCCCATGGACCCACGCAGGAGCGAGGAACCAGAACAACTGAAAAAAGGGAGCCATTCAGGGGCTGCTGAGTCATTGCAAGGGATGGCACCTGACTTGTCCCATGGAAAGTGTTTGGAGCATGGGCGGTAGAGGAGACGGGAACACCAGGAGAACACTGGGACACAGCAAGGACAGCTGACCTGCCCCCCAATCAGCACAGGACCACTCAGAGGAGACTGGTCGGGAATGCAGAATTGCATGGGGTGCAGTTTGATGAAAAAAACTCAGGCGCAGATCAGATATTCTACAGAACACAGATCCACCGGGTCTCTGAAGAGCCAGAAGTATCTATAAGGTCAACCATTAAACTCTGAGCTGCATAAAAAGCCTTCCCTAGGGAAACAGCAGCAAAGCAGCAATTTAAACAACCACACACTCAAGTACTGGTTCCCACAGGAACTTCCTCCGTGTTAGAAGCAAAGGACAAAAAATTAGTTCCAGCCCGGGCACACCACCAGCACCGTGGGGCCTTCCTGGGAACCAGAGGCTTGGATCTGGGGACTGGACCCCACACCCACTTCCAGGCAAACTATGCCAGTGTCTCGGGGCCAGCACAGGGACCCGAGGCATGGAGAAGGGGACTGGACCCTCTTCCCACAACCAGACACACCACGCCAGCACCTCAGGGCCTGCCCAGTGACCTGAGGCAAGGAGAAGGGGACCAGACTTCTCTCCCACAACCAGGCACACCATGCCAGCACCTCAGAGCCTGCCTGGGGACCCGAGTTATGGAGAAGGGGACCAGACCTCTCTCCCACAACCAGGCACACTGTGCCAGTGCTTCAGGGCCCACCCAGGGACCTGGGGCATGGAGAAGGGGACTGGACTGCCCTCCCACAACCAGGCACACCATGCCAGTGCCTCAGGGCTCACCTGGGGCATGGGGACAGGGACTGGACTCTCCTCCCACAACCAGGCATGCCATGCCAGTGCCTCAGAGCCCACCCAGAGACCCGGGGTATGGAGAAGGGGACCAGACTGCCCTCCCTCAACCAGGCACACTGTGCCAGCACCTCAGGGCCTGCCCAGGGACCTGGGGCATGGAGAAAGGGACTGGACTCCCTGCCCCCAACCAGGCACACCAAGTCAGCTCCTTGGGTCTCACCTGGTGACCCAAGGCATGGAGAAGAGGACTGGATACACCTCCCACAACCTGGCACATGGCACCAGTGACTTGGAGCCTGCCCAGGGACCAGAGGCATGGAGAAGGGGGCCAGACACACCCCACAACCAGGCATACCACCAGTGCCAGGGAACATAACAGAACAGCACTTCCATGTAGGTGGCCCACTGCAGCCTCCACAATAACCATGGCTGCCACAAAAGCAACTAGACACCACAAGCACCATGCAAATGGTCCACCAACCACTGGAGTGCGTTCATACAAAGAGAGTCACCAGCAGAGTCAAAGAAAAGAAGAGGATGTCTCTTTCCACAAAGCCCATTTCAGAGTGACAGAAGCAGCATCTGCTCTATGATAATATTGGGGGACCCAATCATATCACTCAGCATTGGACAGATCATCTAGGCAACAAATTAACAGAGTAACCATGATTCTTTGAGAAGGAGAGAAGAAATCTAGGGTAATTTGAGGTGGGAGGGGGAGGCAATGGGGGATGGGGAGAGATTGGACAAGGGGCATGAAGAATAATTACAATTTGTAACAGTATATATGCTAGTAATATTGATTTGATCAACATATCTCAATGTTCAACCCCGAAAATATGTATAATCGATTTTGACTCAATAAATAAAATAAATTTAAAAAAAAATACACCCAACAAAATTAAAAATTAGGACATTAATTTATACCAGATGAAACTGACTTTATGAAGCAGTCTTGAAAAAGACTTCAAAATAAGTTATTTTTAGTTTGCTCAGTGTGTTCTATGCATGGATGACATCCATTTAGAAAGAAAAATACATGATGAGGGAAAGACAGGCAAAAACAAAAACATCAATACGAAAAAGAACCAGTTGCAATTGCAAAATACAGCCTCTGGAATAGAGTGTCAGTAAGTGAGACAAATAAAATCTAGCCTGGATGCAATCGAAGAGTTAATTATTGAATTCAAGATAACACTGTTTGTCAAAACCTACAGCAGACATTATTCTTAATGTTGAAACTTTGACGGCATTCTCCTAAAGTTTGGGATGATTGAGCGTGCTGCTCATTATCTCTTTTATTTGACACCGTGCTATGTGTCATAGCCAATCAAATAATTATAAATCGAAGAAAAATGTGAGACTGTTCAAAAGAAAATTATAAAGCTTAGAAAAGACAGAAAGGAGACCTGAATTAATACAGTGATTTACTAAGTTCATGAATAAGAAGATGGAACAATATTAAAATGTCAAGTTAATCTATTAATTCAATGCAATTTCAATTAAAGTTCCAGTAGTGTTTTTCAGTGGAAATAGACAAAATGATCCTAAAATTGATATTAAAAAAAAAAAGAAAGAGAGAAAGGGCCAAGAATAGAAGAAGACAGAGAAGGAGGAGAAAGAGTGGGAGAATAAAGGTGAAGAAAAAAAGATGGAGATCAGCAACAAGAGAACAGCAAGGTGGAGAAGCTTTGCCTACCAGACATCAAAACATTATGAAACCAGGATAATTATGAGATGGTAGGACTAGCACATAGAGAGGCAAAAATACCGAAGAAACAGAGTAGAGAGCCCAGAAACAGACCCCGCATAAAAGGAAGCTCAATGTATGACCAAGATAGCAATCAATGCAATGAGGAAAGGATGGAATGACGGTACCCAATAAACAGTGCAAGCCACTCACATGGGGACTCACATGGGGAAACACTCACTTGGGGAAAATAGACATCCACCCCAGATACTGAGCACAGATAAAGTCCAGGAGAATCAAAGACCTCAATGTATATTAATCTTTTATAATAAAATATCTTTTAAAATCTTTATGATCCTGGCATAGACATGTATTTCTTAAACAAGACACTAAACCACAAGGAAAAGATTGATAAATCTGACTACATTTAAATTAAATACTTTTGTTCAATGAAAGTCACAATAAACAAAACTAGAAGGTGAGCCACAGACTAGAAGATATGTACCACAAATGTTATTTAAAAAAAGGAACAGTATCCAGAATTTATAAAGAACAGCTACAAATCAATGAAAAAAAGATAAAAACCTCAATAGAAGAAATGGAGCAAGTTTATGGACAGGTGATTCACAGAAGAGGATCTTCCCTCTTTAATATGTCAGCTAATTAGCATATGAAAAGATGACCTTGCTAGTAGTGACAAAAATGCAAAACGAAGCAATGAGGTACCACTTCACACCAGTTGAATTTGCAAAAATTGTAAAGTTTGACAATACCAAATGTTAGCAAGGATATTGAGTAACAGGAACACTCCCACCCTCCAGAGGTGGTATATATCCATACAACCTATTTTCACTCCTACAAAATACCCCAGAGAAACTCTCTCATATGGGCATAAGGAAATAATATACAAGAATGTTTCTTTTTAAAATTATTGAATAGCAAGCAAATTGCAAACAACCTAAATGCCTATCATTAGGAGCATGAATAGATTGCAGCATATTTATAAATGGGCCACTACACAGCACTAAAAAGGGATGAACCAGAATTCATGAGTAAACTTCAGAAATCCCAGTGAATAAAGCAAATTTTAGATAGATCATATACTATGAAATATTCATGTAGAGTTTGAAAACAAGCAAATGGTGGCATATATGCATATGTGTATCTAACTACAAGGTGATCACATAAAAATATGTATGAGCATTTCAAGCATCAAACTTAGTACAGTGGTCACCTCTGAGAAAGCACAGAGGGGAATGGCCTTATTTCTTGGAAAAAAAAAATTCCAAGTATGGAAAATATTTGGCTTCAATAAACTTGGATGGTGGATATATGAGATTAATTGTGTTATTCATTGAAACTGTATTTTTAAAATATTTCATAATTTCAAAATTTTTAATAATAATAGTAAACCTGAACCAAAACGCAAACACCAAGTGTAAGCCAAGCCCAGTGACCATTAACAGAATCACTTCTACACACCAGCCTCAAGGTATGCATTAAATCTACAAATGCCCAAAGCCCGTCATCTTCATCCACCTACGCACACCTAGGAAGAGAGCAAGGCGACAACAGACGAGGTGTCCTACTTCTCTGTTCGCCACCGACTGCTTTGTTCTGATCCTCATCACCCACACATCTCTTGGTGTAGCACCTTTCAAATTAGTTTATTTCACTTATTTATTATTTGAAGTTTTCCTTCCAAAAACAGGTGTTAAGTAGCATCTAATAATATTATAGAACCAGTCAATAAGAGTGAAATTAAAATGCACTAATTCAAGTTATTGTAGCAGCTATAACAAATAAACCTCATAATCTTAGTGGCTTAATGACTTAACACAATAAAAGTTTATTTATGACTCACCGACCCGTGCATGTTTGTGTTCCCTGGTGGAACCTGTCTCCTCCATGCAGCGAGTCAGGGACGCAGGCTCCTTCCATCTTTGACGTACGTTTCCAACATTGCTGTGCTTTTTTGCATCAAGCTATGTGAGGGGAAAGAGCATGGATCATTGCTCATGGGTGGTATTTATGGGCCAGACCTAGCAGAAGCTCCATGCTGTCTGCTCACATGACATTCACCGTCATTCAGTCACAGGGTCGCATCCAAGTGCAAAGGAGGCTGGGAAATGGAGCCTCACTGGAGCCCAGGAAGAAGGGAAAATGAGCTTGGTGATCCACCAGCATTTTCTGCCAGTAAAAAAAAAAAAAACAAATTACAAAGTGAGAAGCAATGTTGTACCAGAAAACCTAGGCCAATGGTCCTAACAAATGATTGAACTAAAAAACCAGTGAAAACTGGCTTAAGTTATTTGGTTCCTTTTTGTATTAGTCTGGGTTCTCCAGGGAAACAGAACCAATAGGAAGTGTATATGTGGAGACAGAGGTTTACTATAAGGAATTGACTCACACAGTTTTGGATATGAGTGAGTCCAAAATCTGCAGGGTGAGCCAGCAGGCTGGAGACCCAGGAGAGCTGATGTTCCAGTTCGAGTCTGAAGGTTGTCTGCGGTAGAACAAGGAAGTGCCAATGCTGCAGGTTAAGTCCAAAGGCAGTCTGCTGGAGAAATCTTTCTTCTCAGGGGAGGCCAGTCTTTTTGTCTACTCAGGCCTTCAGCTGATTGGATGAGGCCCACCCACATTATGGAGGGCAGTCTGCTTTATTCAATGTCCACCAATTCAAATGTTACTCTCAGCCAGAACACCCTCACAGAAACACCCAGAATAATGTTTGACCAAATATCTGGATAGGCTGACATCCGGCCAAGTTGACACATAAAAGTAGCCATCAAATTTTTTATCTGCACATTTCTTTTTGGGGGGATGGGGGTGGCTGGCTTGTTAGGGATGCAACCCTGGACCTTGGTGTTATCAGCACCACACTCTAAACAGCTGAGCTTACCAGCCAGCTCTTTTTCCGCACATTTCTGGTAGTCAGAAATAGATGTTAGTTAAGGGACATGGTTAAGAGTAGGGATTTGGAAGCAGCAGCTCTGAGTTTGAATTCTGGTTCTGCCTGCTAATTGAGAAGTGACTTCATAGCTCTATGCTGCAGTTTTCCCAACTTTAAAATGGGGATAATAATAGGCTGCTGTGAGGATTAAATAAGAAAGTGCATGGAGCACTCTCAGCGCTGTGTCTGGCCCATAGTAGGTATCAATAAATGAGAGGTGTTGGATTCATATTGCCTGATATATCTTATGCTGTGCCTTGACTGTGGAATATATAGAAATAAATGCTTTTGGATGGAAAAGGCAAGAGGGATGATCGAATGACTCTAGTGCAAAGGCCAGCAGTGTAGAAGGATGGACTGTGCCTGTGCTGTCTCTCTGGAGATCTGCAGGGTTGAGGGCAGGGCCTCAGATGTTCACTTGGATACCCCAGCAGCCACTGAAGGCTGTTTAAGAAAGCCCTGCTACAGGGCCAGCCCGGTGGCACACTGCTACAGTGCGCCGCTTGGGAGCCAGGCAGCGCTCCCGCCGAGGGTTCGGATCCCACATACAGACTGGTTCCCGCTCACTGGCTGAGCGAGGTGTGGGAGCAACACCGAGGGTTGCGATCCCGTTGCCGGTCCCGGTCCAGTACGGGTGCGACACTGAGGGTTGCGATCCATTGCCGGACACGAAAAAAAAAAAAAAGCCCTGCTACAGTCACTATGACAGTCCAGGTTTGAACCCCAATCCCCCCTCCATGAACCATGGGTTGTCCCTCTTGCTTATCCATTGTATTGTTACCAAATTAGGCTCTTGGGTCCCAAAGTCGTAGAAATGAACAATGCACCCAGCAGTAAAGCAAGCAATGCTTTATTAAAAGAGGAGATAGACATGCGTAAGAGGATAGCTGCAGGAAAGCTAGCCCCCTGAGGAGAGCTGTTCAGGGTCTTTTATAGGGAAAGAGGTTAAGGGGTACAGGCCAGCATCACTGGAGCTGGTCCATTCTGGTCTTCCTGGGTGCATCATGGGTGCATGCTCAGTTAGGGCTTTGGTCCTTGCACCTGCTCAGTAGGTCCAAGATGATGGTGTTGTCCATTTTCATCACCCCAGGAGGGTCACTGTAGTGGTCACCTTGAAGCTTTGTGTGCATGCGAGAATTCCTAAAGGGTTCTTAAGGTTAATCTGCAACTTAATTTTTACAATTATGGTAAACAAGACTTCGGGAGGGTTTTTGCAACTCAGTGAATATCTGTTCTCCTCTTATCTCGGTTTATTTTTCAGGGTGGGCCACAGGGTAATCAGGTGCCCTGGGGGGTCTCACGACTGAGGACTGGGAAAGTAACAAAGTGTCCTCTGCAGGGAGAATGGAGTCAGTTTGGTTCACAGGCCTAACCCTATTCTGTCTCAGTATCAGTTATCTATTGCCATGATAATGCCACATAACAAATCATCTGATGCAGTAGCTTGAAGTGTTGGTTATTGCTCACAAGTCTATAGGTCAGCTAGAGAGTTCTGTTGATCTGGACCAGGCTCGGCTTGTCTCCATTGGGCTCACCAGTGTGTCATGGTCAGCTGGCAGGTTGGCTAGGGGCTCACTGGTTTAGGGTGGCCTCACTCACACATGGATGGCTGTTGGCTGGGGTGACAGGCATGATGGGTTCCATGTCCTTCATCATCCAACAGGCTAGCCTGGGCTTTTTCACATGGCTCTTGGCGGGGCTTCAAGAGAGAGAGAGGAGAAGCTGCACATCCCCTCCTGAAGCCCTGCCATATTCTTCCACCACATTCTTCTGGCCAAGGCAAGTGATGAGAGCAGTCCAAACGCAAGGGCAGGGGAAACATTTCACATCTTCACAGAAGGAGTGAGAAAACCACAGTGCCCAGGGCACAGACCCAGGAGAGTGGTGGATTGTGGCCCCTTGGGCAACACAACACACCCATGACCCCTGTCACTTACCTCCATTCACCTTCAGAAGAAGGACGCTGATCAGGCAGCAGATATTTTCCCTCCCCTCCTATGGCTATTTCCCCTCTCACAGTCTCATGTTTGATTCTAGAGGCAGGAGAGAGCTACTGAGAGTTCTTAAGAAAGTAAGGGGACCAAAGGAAAATGGATTTGGACGAAGATTTTCTTGACGTTCAGGGGAGCAAGTACCTCTGTCTGAGATGAGCAGGAAGGCAGGAGAGAAGGAGACACTCGAGGCAGTGGGAACAGAGCGTGCAAAGGCCAGGGTGGTATGAACAGCAGAAGGGAGCCTCCATTCATTGCTTGTAGTTAATTAGTGTCGCCTAATTAGCAACAAAATGTGTCTTTCCATCTGTTCCTCTGGAGAGCCCAGGACATTCATCTCCCCATTTAAAGGCCAAAATTAAAGATATGGAAGCATTATCCATTGTCTTAATTTGTTCAAGCCAGTTCACATGCATTTGTCCCCAGCCTTTAGTGAGCAGTTTTAGGGAAGGCACAGGCAGATTGCCTTCAAGGAGGGGAGTGGGTGGCCCGGTAACAGAGGGTTGGTCTTAGCCCTGGACCAGCCTCCCTCTCAGTGTGTGCATTGGGCAAGCACTTTGCCCTTCTGAGACTCAGCTTTTACATCTGTGAAATGGGGCCATGCCTTCTCATAGCCCTACTGTGAGGATTAAAGGGGCCGAGGCTGAGTGAAGAATCTGGGAAGGTGCAGCTGCCCAGGAACGGGGCTCAGCTCCCTCCTGGTCCCTAGTCACCCACACATCCCATGGGACTGCACACACGGGAGGCCCTCAATCATACGTCTGCATTCCTCACAGATTGTGGTGAAGGTGTAGACTATTCCAGGGAAGGCCTCAGGCATGTTTCAGGTCTCAGAAAGAAGATCTTGTCGGGGTTGACTATTAACAAATTAGTGCTCAGTCAAATTAGACATGGGATGGATTTTTAGACTTTTACTTAAATATTTATTTGCTCAGCGTGATCCAAACAGCAAGCAAGCAAGCAAGCTAAATTTAATTATTTTTCATTAAATTTCCATCTTAAAATATATGTACATATATATAAAGTATATGTGTGTACTTTATACATGATATGTATTTGATATAAATATATATTTAAATATAAAATATTTGGATGTACATCTAATGTGCTAGTATATACTACATATAAATATATAACTATAAATATATAAGTAGGTATAAGTACATATATACTTAAATATGCACATTTAAAGTGCTTATGAATCAATATAAAGCATATGTATATTTCATTAAATAGTATTCATATGTGTGGGCTTCCATGCTGTTTTCTCAGCATTTTAGTTAGCATTTTCCTCAGCATTCGGAATAAAAAGTAGCCATGAAAGCCATGTCCGTTATAGACCCTCCTGTCAAGTTAAACCATAACTAAGCACCTTCTCAAAACTCTTAACTGTGTTTTCCACAAAACTGAAACAAGTAAGGTAATGGTTTGCTCAGCACTGTAAGTTTTCACACATCTTTTAACTGCTGACCTCTGCAGTGACTATGGAATTTACTTGTACGCAATATACAGATTTCATTCCTGTTCCAAAAGGAATTTTGGGTCCATGAGATATGCAGCCCTTATGGAGGCAGGGCTTACTTTTGCTCACATAGAGAAAGAAAACGTCTGTGTGTGTGTGTGTGTGTGTGTGTGTGTGTGTGTGTGTGTGTGTGTGTGTGTGTGTTTCTCAGTCCTCAGAAGTGATTTTTAAGGGTGGGTGCAATCACTTTGCTTGTCCCCAGAGGTACTGCTGTACTGAACATACTGAACAGTACACTAGTTGACACTGTAGAAACCAAAAATTCCTAGGGCTATGCAGCCAATAAGTCCCATCACCCGTATCTCCTTATTGTATGCCACATTTGAAACTTGAGTGGAAAAACTGGTCCTCCCTGTCCTGTCCCTCCAGCAGGCCATGGCCACACTATTATTTGACCCAATCAACACTTTAGCTGCAGCATGGGCCATTCAAATGGCTTTTCCAGGGTTGGGACTAATGGTTTCAGATGACTTGTACATTGGAATCTTCTACATCTTGAACTCTGGGGGTTAAAACACAATCTTCTGATGGGTTTAGAGTTTGTTTTGGTTCTCTTTCACTGCTCAACAAACCACCCCAAAATGTAGCAGCTTTAAAACCAACCAACAGGTATTTGCTCACAATCCTGTAACCCGGGCAGGGCTCAGCAGGGACAGCCTGTCTCTCACCTCGTGCTGTTGACTGGGTGATTTGTCTGGGTCTAGAGCACAAAGGTAGCTTCTCTCTCTCGTCGGACACCTTACCCAAGGTGGCTGGAACCGTGGTGTTTGCCACATGGCCCCATCCATTTACAGGCTAGCCCACATGCCTCCACGTGGCACCTGGCACCAGAGAATAGAAGGGAAAACGACCAGCCTCTTCAGAAGTGGCACCTCATCAACCTCTGCTGCTTTCTATGGGTAAAGCAAGTCACCAGGCCAGCCCAATCCAAGAGAAAGGGAAACACATACAGAAAGAGAGGGTTGTTTGGATCCCTTGATATACAGGAAAGAGAGCGCAAGCAAAAGGGAGAAAATGAGTGGAATCCCAATGTCTGTTGCAGAGAACATTCTAGAACATGAGTCCTGAGAAGGCCTTGCTCAGAATTGTCTTAAAAAGATCATCTAATGCTTTGGGTTCTTAATCTGTGGATCCTTGAAATTGTTTGCAAAAGTCTGCTTGTTTATTCCTGGATGAAGGTGGGGATCTATAGCATTCAATATGTCCTCTAAGGAGGCTATGATCCTACAAAGGTAAGTAACCATTATCCCCTTACTGACCAGCAGCACTACACTCCTGTGTACTGAACCAGCCTTGCAAATAAGTACCTGCCCACACTTCTAGTGCTTCAGAAAAATCAGAGCTGTTCTAACAAGCACAAACCTGTTTCATATTGTGTTTAGTTTTCATAGGAAACCTGTGTGCCTTCTGCAGAAAGATACTTCAAAGTAAAGATCAAGTTTTAAGGCTGAAAATGTTCTGAGAAGCCTCTTTATGGTAGAAACAACCCAAGATCAAGAAGGCAACTGGGGAGGCGGAGAGGGCAGAAAGGGGACATTGGGATATACACACAGAAATTTGGGTGGGCCATGTGCTGGCTCAACACTAGCTGGATCATGGAAAAGAACTAAATTGTTTCCAATTGAAAGAATTTGAGAAAGCTCCTCCAAATTCTTTTGATGTTTTATCGAACTTGTCTTTATTTTTCTCCACAGCCATGGGACCCGATGTGCAGGAGAAGTTTCTGCCGCAGCCAACAACAATATCTGTGGGGTCGGAGTGGCATACAACTCCAAGGTGGCAGGTAAGCCGTCCCTGCCACATGGCAGGTGCTAGGATGAGCAGCCAGCCCCGGCAGGTAGTCTCTCATGCTCTGGTCTCCAGCCTGGCCAGGGCCCAGCAAAGATTCCCACTGGGGCAGCAGACTTAGGATCCATAGATTTAGCAAGAGTGAAAAAAAAATTTTTTTAAACCTGCACAACCCTATCAATACATTTCTTTTAATTTTAGTTGGAGTGTAATAGAAATACAGAAAAGTGCACAGATTATAAGCACACAGTTCAATGAATTTGCACTGGCTACACCCATGTAACCTGAACACCCAAAAATAACCACGCTCTGTTTTCTAACAGCAAAAACTGGTTATTTCTAGTTTTTGAACTTTGTATAAATGGAATTATACAGTCGCTTCTCTTTTATATCAATGTCAATAACATTTTAACGAGAATCAAGTATAGATGGTAGAATATAAGGTGTGTACCAATTATTTGTAAACATGCTCAGAACGCTTCATCATGGTTTGCACACTGGATCTCATCTTTAAGATATATTCTACCAAAAACCTTGTTATTGAGTTTCATTGTGTAACATATTTAACAATATCCTCTTTATGGGGGCTTTAGAAGTAGAAGTTGCAGGTCACTGGAAATTTAGAAACCAACCCCCCCCCCCCCACCACCACCACCAAAGAAAAAAAAAGCACAGAGAGAGAGAGAGAAATTAGTAAGCTTCCAACAAGAGGCCTGAGGATGGAATGGCTCTTGTCTCATTCCAAGTTTTGCATCCTATTTGTTCCTAATTTATTCAGGCTGAGTCACTCAACCTTGTTTTTCTTTTCTTTTTTTTTTTTAATAACAACTGTCTTGATATTATTTTTTTTCCTGGCAATTTAATGGAATCATAAACCTACTTTGTGCTGACACTTGAATTTCCTGGGACCTAAATAAAGCAAAAGTAATCTATACAAACCCACCATTAACCTCTTTGCTAAGTGGCTTGCCTGAGCTGGGTGCTGAATTTCACAAAGAATACATCAGGAGGTTTCTGAAATGTAAATAGAGGAAGCTTTGCCCCTGGAGTTTCCGCTCTCTTTCCGTGCATTCAAAATGCCGGCATTAAAATGTCAGGAGCCAGTATGAGCTCAGGTTCATATTTTATAAGCCAGGCTCCAACCCGGGGTGGTATCAGAAGTGAAGCAGCTTCTCTGTTCACAGGGCAGAACTGGAAGCAGCTGAGAAATTCATACCTGAATTTCTCCTTCACCATAATTGTCTGCAAAATAGTTGTGAAGGCCCTGCTCACCCAAGGTAACTAGTTTTTTGAACAAAGGAACTTTTAGAGCCACTGCCTGCAAAAGTTAGTGAGGGGCAGATGGTAGGTTTCTGGAAGTTCTCGGAGGTCCCTTTTCCCATCTGCTGCTTTTCTCTTTTTCTCTTCTGTCTTATTATTTGCACTCTGAGCTGCTCATCAAATGTACCTAACTCTCCTGCTTAGTTTGGGTTCCCTGAAAGCAAAACCTGAGACCATGTTAAGGTCAGGAGGGGTTTGTTAAGGGACGCCCCAACCCCTCCTGACCTTTAACAACCAGAATGTGGGTGCAAGCAGTTTATTTAGGAGGTAGACCTGGGAAGCCAGAGTGAGGGAAAGGGGAAGGCAGACAGCGAAGGGAGGGAAGGGAGCGGTGGTCAGCTGGTTATTCTCGTGGACGACAGGGGCTCAGTCCTGCAGGCGACCCTCTGAGGGACTGTCCCCCGAGGTGCGGAGGCTGGGGAGTTGATCCACCAGCTCCGTCGTGCATTGGTCGGGGACGCGGGGCGGGAAGCGCCCTCCTCTCTCCAGCCTGTGCAGCCCACGTGGGCTGAGTAGCTGTCCCCGGGCGGAGACACTGTCTGAATACACGACCTGTGCGTCTGCCAAACCCGCGGACAGCTCCTGCGTCACAGCAACGCCTTGAGGTTCCAGGAACGAAGGACTGAGCCGGCGGGAGGCGACCCCAGCACAGGAAGCTCCTGATGATGGAAGCCTCCCTCCCGCCTTTCCCGCTCCCTCACGTGACCCAGCTGCGCTCATCGGCGACCGCTCGCGCCGCTCGTCACTGCGCGGGGCTGGGGAGCTGGGGTGTCCTCCCGGCTCCCAGGAGAGTCCGCCCAAGTGCCTGAGGAAGCGCTGGAGAGTTACTCGAGAATTGCAAATAAAAGTAGCGTTTCAGGCTCTTCGGCCCATCAGATTTAGGGAGAACATTTTATTCATTCTGGCAAGCAATTGCAAAAGTTGGCTGGTTTTTTAATTCTTCGCGAAAAATGAGCCAAACCCTTCCAGAGAATCAGTCTTTCCTTTCAGGAGCTCCCTGAGTTAGGGAGGTCTAAAGCGCCCCCTGGTGGCCGACGCGGATCATTGCTGATCCCCAACAGTCTCCAGGTGTCCGGCTACAGGTGAGGGCGGCGGGGGCAGCGCCGTCCCAAGCCCTGTCGGGAGTGTCTTTCCACACTGGCTTCCAAAAAGAACCTAACGTTAAAGTGCTGTTGAATCTTACTTCAGAAATAAAGAGCAAAGATGAGATTATAAGTAGAGTCCTCTGAAGGGAAAAAAGGAAGAGCGAGCACGGAGCATGGTTGCCTGAGTCCCTCTTCTATCCATAAACTTGGCTCGTTTTTCCATCAGGGTTCCTGTCTTTTTCTTGCTGATTTGTAGGCATTCTTGGTACGTCCTAGATTTTAGCCCCGATTCATTTGAGTCAGTGCAAACATCTTCTCCCAAATTTTCGTATGAGGTCACTAGTCCATCTGGGTTGCACCTTTATATGTGGTGTTAGTGGGGGGTCCCGTTTTATTACTCTCCAAACAGTGAACCAGTGTTCCCATCTATTCAATAACCCATTCTGTCCCTGTGATTGGTGGTACCACCTTCATTGTATATTGAGTTCTCCTGGGTCAGTCTCTAAGTAAATAGAATTTGGATAAAAACTCCTAGCAGATGAAAATTAGAAAGTGTAGCCATGTTCCTCCCACTGGAGCTTTGCATATGCTCTGCCCTCTGTCTGGAACACCTCCCCTTGCTCACCTGGCCCCTTCTCTTCATCCTCCAGCTCTGAGGTCCTCCACTGCTTCCTCCGGCATCACCTCCCCAACCACATTTTCCTCATCCAAACTTGGTAAAAAGCACACCCAGTGTTTCCTTCCCAGCACTCACTGCCATTGGTTATTGCATATTCTTGTGCATGGTTATTTGGTCGATATCTTCCTCTCCCCAACAGACGACAGTCTCCATGGGAGCAGGTACCATGTCTGTTTGCTGTCACCTCAGCATCTAGAACAGGGTCTGGTGCTCAATGTATGCTCAAACCCTGTTTGGTGAAGGACAGAAAGTAAGGAAAGAAGAGATGGAAGGGCTAGTGAATAAGCGGTAGAGATTAATCGTGGCATGAAAGAATGGGTGGATGCATGGAATTGAGGAATTAAGGATCTAAGAACCCAAAGCTGATATAATTTCTACCCAGGAAGCAAAAGCATCTCCTCTTCTACCAATACCATCTCACCTTTGCTGCTTAATCCCAATCAAATCAGTTCCAAGGACACCTCAGCCTTCCTCATCCTCCTCCTTCTCTCTCCCTCTAAAAGCCACTGTGGTAATGTCCTAAGGGCCGGCACCACCTATCAGATCAGTAGGAGCTGCCCAGGGCCCAGCAGTGAAGACAGACTGGTGACCCCTTTGCACGATGCCCTAGGCTAATGGAGCATCAAGATCATGTGTCATCCAGGTGTTGAGAACAGAGAATCTCAAAATCCTGGGCCTCAAATGGGACTTAAAATGGTCCAAACACCCCATGTTACTTACATAATTATAACAACAGTATAATTAATAACAATAATAATGATAATAATTAACATCTATTGACTCTTACTGTGTCAGACACAGTGCAAAACCCTTCACTCATCTAACCCTCTTACAACCCTATCATACATTGTTATGATATGTTATATATGGCATATTTGTTATATATTGTTATTCCTCTTTTACAGAGAACAAAACTGAAATAGGGGTGCCATACAGCTAGTTGGCTAACAATTTATACCTGGTGCCAACTGGGCCCATAATTTCTACACTCGACTCCTGCATTGAAACACTTTAAAAACTTCTCTTTCCCACCCTGCTGATGTAGCCTGGATGGGTCTGGAACAGCACATGTTCAGTGATAGGAAACTAACTCCCTTCTGTTAAGTCTGTTCCACCTTTGGACATGTGTGACTCTTAGAAATCTCTCCTTTAAGATGAACTCTCTCTGATTTCTGTCACCTGTTTTCATGGACACAGTTAGTGCCGCCTCTTCTAGATAACACCTGGGCAAGGAGAGAATTCCAACTAGTCTGGCTCCGAGGGAGTAAAAGTTCTATAATGTGTAGACCTGTATATATGGGGATGTACCAAAAGTCTTCGTCTTGAATAACTTAAAAGAAAATTACTTGAAGTTTAATTATTTACATTTCCTTATCCAGTTACTTAATTTTATACATTTTGAAAAGATCCATTTTAATTTTTTTTATTTTGAGAATGCCTTTATTCAAGTAACTAAGCAGATAACCCAATTCTTTCCTTCTTTTTTAAAATTTTTCAATCTATGTTTGGATTCCTCAATCAAAGAGATTGAGACAAAAAATTAAAATTCAAAAATGTGTTATTCAAAATTCACAAAGCCAAATAAATATACAACAAATGTAACAAACCTTCCAAATGATGTTTCTTACAAATTAGTCAAATTTACCTTTCTGAAAATACTAGAGGTCAAGACTGCACCACACCTTTTGGACAATGCTGTCTCCTGCCTTCAGTCCATTCATGTAGTCAACAATTGCTATGGGTGCCCACCCTGTGCCCAGTGCTGCTATAGGTGATGTGATACACAGTGAGCCAGTAGACAAGGCGTCTGCCCTCACACAGCTTACAGTCCAGAAGGAGACACTAACAGGAAGCAAATAAGCAAGATAATATCAGATAATGATTTGTGCTGTGAATGGGAAAGTAAGGGTTCAGGGACAGCAAGAGACTTGAGAGTGGGGCTGTACAGTTCCACACCACTCTGGACGTCTGCAGAGATGCTCCGAGCAACCCAAGGGTGGGAGCAGGCCAGGTGGGTTTGGCCTTACCCACCTTCCTTTTTAAACCAGAGCATACAGGCTTTGGGACGAGATTGCCCTTCAATTAAAGATTTTTTTTTTTTTTTTGCTTGAAGTTTTTTTTTTTTTATTTTGTCAATATACAATGTAGTTAGTTATTGTGTCCCATCACCAAAACCTCCCTCCCTCCTCCCTCTCCCCCCTCCCACCCAGATGTGTCCCCTCCATTTTCTCATTGTAAGAGCTTAAAAAAAAAAAAAAAAAAAGTTGAGGTTGTTAAATCTTCCTCTCCCCCCCAACAACATCAACAACAACAACAACAAAAAAAAAGATTTTTTTTTTCCTTTTTGTCTTTTTTACTGACCGGCAACGGGATCGCAACCCTCGGTGTTGCGTCCGCACCTCGCTCAGCCAGTGAGCGGGAACCGGTCTCCACATGGGATCCGAACCCTCAGCAGGAGCGCCGCCGCACTCCCAAGAGGTGCACTCTCCAGTGTGCCACCGGGCCGGCCCACAATTAAAGATTTTGAAAAGAGTTTGAAAACCACACTGATGACCATTGTCAAAATACCCTGAAATTTCTCTACCAGAAATGAATTGCTTTTATATATTGTTATCATTATTATTATTGGCCAATAAATCTCATAACATTTCAGTGAGTTTACACATATTGCATGTGAGTTTTGAAATAAATCAATAAAAATCACCATGAGCACAATTAGTAACAGGAGTTTTTCAGATCCTAAAAACCCAGATGAGCATGAACTTGCTTCCTAGCCTCCAGGGATATTATTCATGAGCACAAAAGCTGGTAATTACAGACACTGAGGTGTGTGGGCAGAGGTAGCATTTACTGGTGGCAGGCACAAGCACCCCTTTTGTAACAGGAACAGAGGCAGAGGATTTAGCTCAGATCCCCTGGTCTATACAGTCTGCAGAGCACCAGGGCTAGCCACAGTGAATGCTGTGCAGGTAGTGGGTAAGGCTTCTGAATAAATGGAAGAGGGACACACAGAGTTACCTCTGGTCATTGTTGCAGGATGCAAGCCTGCCTGGGGGGGCGGGATAGAAACACTTGATGTGCAGTCTGTCCTCACCCATCCAAACCCATCAGTCAATAGAGTATTTGACACACGTGAAGACAGTGACTCCTAGCTCCTTTGGCATCCCTCTCTCCCTCTGCCTTTCACGCTCTCTCTGCATCCCCTGTATCTCCTAAAGCATCCAGGGATAGAGAGGCCCTCCTTAAAAATGCTCAGGTCACCGTATGCCTCTGTCTTGGCTGCTAATGGTGCAGTCGCTTGCAAAATTAATACTGTATCCCATTCAATTAATGCATGCCTCATTCCTCCTGAGCTTAATGTGATTAAAAGGATGTCGGGCACCTGGCCCCTGAATATGAATGAGAGCCTTGCTCCCAGGCCGTGGCTGCCCCTGCCTCCCCGGATGCTAATCCACTTCAGTCTGATGTTCTTGTGCAGCACAAAGGGAACCCGTGAGGGGATGAAGAGGGAAAGAGGCAGAGGGTTCAAGGCACAGCTGGGTGCACCATGCACAGGCTCTGACAAAAGTCCAGGGTGGCTTGTGGAAGGCCAGGGTTGAATATCTCTCACCTTCCAGTTGAGGTGGGTCATTCCGCCCTGGTCATCTGGGCACCAGACAAGTTCAAGACCATCTGAGCATTCTCCTGGCAGGTGAGGGGCTCTGTCTCTGTGTTTATTTCCCACCCACACAACTTCGTACAAAAAGAAGCTGCACTGTTCAGTTTACTCTGTGGCCTACTGGCCACCTTTGTTGAATAAATTTTTTACATAAATAAGATATAGATGGACCAAATACAAAATGTAGAATACTAAATTTCATACCTCCTTATGTAAAATGAACCATAAAATTTAGCTTCTGAAAAGTTCAAACCAAAGACTAGACTTATTCTGGACAAGCTTCCTCCAGGAGAAAGGACATTAACTGATATTTGGATGTTCACAGACAAAAATGGTGGCCTGGCTTATTGGTTAATGGTAGAGGCTGGACCTGTTATTATTTGCTCTTCTGGACCTGCTATTTCTGTTGGGGAAAAATCAACTTAATGAGGTAATAATGCCAGACATTTATTCACCAAATGTTTATTAAGCTTACAATAAATACCAAGAAACATGCCGATCCCCAGGGACACAGCAGTGAGCAAAATAGACACATCCCGTGCACTCAGAGCCCTTGCCGTCTGATGGTGAGTGAAACAAGCAATGGCAACAGAAGGCTGAAAGTGCGTTGAGGGGTTGAAGCACGAGGGGTGGTGCACGAGCCATCGAGGAGGAAGGAGGGACCCTGGAGCCTCCTGAGCTCTGAAAGCAGCAGACCCTCAAGAAGAAAGCAATTTCACGTCAACTTCCCATGCCCTGCAAGAACCTGAGTGGCCCTTATTTAAACTGACTTGCATACCACATTAGAGACATACTCATGAAATAACGTCCTTGACCACGGGAGACAAGGAAGGAGTGTCAGGATCCAGGTTTTTTTTTTTTTTTTTTTTTTTTTTTTTTCCGTGTCTGGCAACAGATCGCAACCCTCAGTG
>NW_007726240.1:456422-524842 GCF_000696425.1 Galeopterus variegatus
CTCGGCGTTGCTCCCGCGCCTCGCTCAGCCAGTGAGCGGGAACTGGTCTGTATGTGGGATCCGAACCCTCGGGCGGGAGCGCCGCCGCACTTCCCAAGTGGCGCACTTATCCAGTGCGCCACCAGGTCGGCCCAGGATCCAGGTTTTGACTGTGCCTGGCCCAGCCCCTTCATTCCATAATTCCGGTGGATTGAAAGACTTAGGTCAGCTTCACTAACACTCTGGGCTCCTTGCCATGGAAAAGTGCATCGACTGACTTGTCACCCAGGTACCAGCCCTGTACGGCGTGAAAGGGTCCCAATCAGCGAAGTTTTGAGGATAGTGACGGGAGACAGAATGCCCATCCCGTTGGCTGCTATGATGGACCCCAGAGAGACCTTTTGTGGATAATGATGTAAGCCACGGAGGGCCACAGGCAGAAGGAGCTGAAACAGAGACCCCTGCTTGGCAAGAAGTCCTTTCTACGAGGCATCTGAGAGTAACACAGACGTTACAAAGATGCCCTGGGGGGAGAAGGAGGGGCTGTATGACACACCCCATGGTTAATATAGCTTAGAATAACCCACTCAGCATCTGTCCTCCTCGAAGTCCCTTCTCAGCTACAGTGCAACTGGGAGTTCCTCTTTCTGACCCCACCCACCCCTTGCCCTGTGCCTGTCCCTCCCTCTGACCCCTACCCTCTGCCCTCTGCCTTCTGGGATTTCCCCTTCAATATCAAGCATCAACTGCCTGCCCCATCTGTGAGGCATGGCAGCTGTATTTCTCCCCTGAAACTTGGTCCCAGTCAACACCCAGTTCCTGGAGGCTGAGCTTCCACTTAGAAACAGCAAGGGCGGTCTCTCCCAACAGGAATTCTAGTGAGGTTTGCTAGGGGAATAAAATTTTCTTCAAATAGTTACATAAAGGCATGGGGTTGGGGGGGCCATCCCAAAAGGAGCAAGTGAGATCATTTGTGCCTCTTTCTTGATCCTTGGAGCAGAGATTCTGCAGTGTCCCCCAGGGCACCCAAAGTCACCAGCCCTTCCCACCACACCCGGGACCCGAGCCATCCTCCACTCCCTGGTCCCCGGGAACTGGAGTGCCAAGGCTCGGTTCTCTCTGCCCGTCGCTGTGCACAGGTATCCGCATGCTGGACCAGCCGTTCATGACGGACATCATCGAGGCCTCGTCCATCAGTCACATGCCTCAGGTGATCGACATCTACAGCGCCAGCTGGGGCCCCACGGACAACGGCAAGACGGTGGACGGGCCCCGGGAGCTCACGCTCCAGGCCATGGCAGACGGCGTCAACAAGGTAAAGACGGCCCCGCTGCCACCAGGCCCGGGGCACTCAGGAGGTAGGACCTGGGGTCGTGAAGCATGGTGACAAGACAGTGGACGCAGGGGCGGGGCAGGGTGCAGAGGTCCTGCGAGAAACAGACACCAGGAGGGGTTTAGCTGTGCAGATTTACTGGAGGGGACGCCTGTGAGGCTTGAAGCGGAGGGGACGGGAGGGCGCAGGGGGGACTCCGACCGTCACACGCACCTGTCCCCAGCCAGGGAGCGGGTAAGGAGGGAGGGTCTCAGGCGCAGCCCCACTCTAGGGAAGCTTCAGCCGGACCGAAGGGTTGTCCAAAGTCCCCAGGAATGCGCACTGTGGTTGGCTGGGCAGGAGGGAGGTCTCGGCCCAAACGGGGTGGCACATCCAGGGGCAGCAGGCGGGACCGTGAGTCCACAATGCTCCGGTGGCAGGAGGGCTGAGCCACACGTTCTCATGGGCGCAGCTCCCTGGGATCAGCCCAGCAGTGGGCAGAGCTGAGGAGGAACAAACAAGGCAGAGCCTCCAACGTGGGGCCGTGGCCACGGGCTGGGGGAGGAGGCTCCTGCTCTGAGGTCTCATGGAAGGGCCACCCCAGCAAGATGCTGCCCAGGCTCAGGTCCCTGCTCCACCATGCTGTGCCTGAGCATCTACCAACAAATGACGACCTCACGGAACCTGTTTTCTTGCCTCTGAAGTGGTGATAGTGTGGTCAGTGTCTTTCCCAGTCACTCTTGATGCTTAACCAACTGCTCCCAAACGTTGTGGCATAAAACACAGCTGTTTTACTAGGCTTGTGGGTCCTGTGGGTCAGGAGTTCAGACAGGGCACGTTGGGGTGGCTTGTTTCTGCTCCACGATTCTTGGGGCCTCAGCTGGAAGACTCATGACTTCAGCATCAATCACCAAACTCCTGTGTCTTCATGTGCTACCGTGATGCACCGAACTACTCACCAAACGTAGCACAACACGACTCGGACTACGCATCAAGTTGTCTGCCTTTGTCTGTTCCCAGGATTGGTCCTTGTCATCAGGCTCACCCTCCCTGTGCTCTCGGTTTACTCTCTCCACTCAGCGTGGAGTTGGGAATCACACCACAAGGTTACAGCAATGGTGTAGAGTAAGGGTAAGCAGGTCCTAAGTGAGGGAAAGAAAGGTTATAAGACAGTGTGTGGACTTCTGCAACTCCATTTTGGGAATTTTCTAAAAGTTGCTTCTTGGATTTTGACAAATTTCAAATAGATGAAATGACTATAGCCATATTTAAATACAGAAACTGGTATTGTTATAAATTATGAAATACATATGTTCTACATATGCATTTAAATTACTTATTATACATTTATAACACTAAAATAGGTATATGTACAAAACACTTTATATTTAACATCAGCCTAGAAAGGTAAGAATACTGAAGAAAATTAGAGTGGACATTGAAGGCTACTTTTTCTATGCATTTCTTGAGGTCAGACGCCAAGATATTTTTTTTAAAAGCCGTTTAAAAAAAACGGCTGTGTATCCTCATCGGAGTGAGGGGTCAGATGGACTGTCCGGTGACTGGGCCATAGGCTCTGGTTTGTCTCTGTGTTGCAGGAACAGAGGCCTCGGTAGCTCAACTAAAGGGGTTTCTCATAAGGATGCACAAGGAGTGATGGGGATGGATCCGGCCAGGACCTCAACCAGCCTGGGACCAGACAGATGTTCTGGATCCAGGGCAGCCGCAGGGCACCGGCCACAGAGCACACGGAGATCCCCACCTGGACTCTGCTGTCACAGGCCTGGCCACTCCCACCCTGTCTGTTTCTCCCTGGCTTTGTGGCTCCCTCTCTTCACTCCAAGTGCCTCTTCCTGCAGGCTTGTATTCAGGTGGTGTTTCCATTTGGACATGGCCCCATCGACACCATTGTCTGCCAAGACCTGTCAGCCTCTGCTTCAGCTGCTACCTGCCTCCCATGCTCTCAGGACAACTATTACCCAAAATTAGGGGACACACGCCTCCCTTAGACTAGGATCCAAGAATAAGAAATGTGGCTCTATTAGAAAGATTCAAAACTTGGAGGGTCAGCCGTCAGTCAGAGGTTTCTAACAAAATCCCTTTCTCTTCTACTCTGGATAACGTCAAGTGGTGGTCGTCCATATTCCCACTGGCTTCTCAGCCCTCTCGGAAAAAAGTTTCCTCTGAGCTTCTGAATTCTTTCAAAGGTCTAAACAGAAATATAAGACCATAAGCTTCCCTGTCTGTTATGGATTGAATTGTGTCCCCCAAAAACTCATATGTTCAAGGCCTAACTCCCCATACCTCTCCATAACTTGTTTGCAAATAGGGTCATTGCAGATGTAATTAGTAAAGATGAGATCAGACTGGAGTAGGGTGAGCCCCTAATCCAATATGTTTTATGTCCTCATTTAAAAAAAAAGAAAAGAAAAGGACATTTGGGCACAGACCTACACACAGGGAGAACGCTGTGTAAAGATGAAGGCAGAGACTGATCTACAGGCCCAGGAGCACCAAAGATTGCCAGAAACCTCAGAAGCTAGGGGAGGGGCGTGGGACAGATTCTTTCTCACAGTACTCACGAGGAACCACGCTGCTGACGCATCAGTACTGGACTTCCCAGCCTCCAGAACTGCTAAGGCAATACATTTCTGCTGTCATACTACCCAGTTTGTGGTACTTTGCTTTGGCAGTCCTGGAAAACTAATACACACTTCCAATCTTAGAATGGACAGTCAAAAAAGAGATTGGGCTGGACTCTAGCAGCGTGGAAATGACCTGGTCACTGTTCAAGGTCACCTTGATGTCAACTGGCTCTCTCTTTTACAGCCAAAATGGTTGATAGTTAATCTAATTACAACTTTTTTCTTCTCCTTTGGAACCTTGAGAGGTCTCCTTCCTTCATTCTCTAATATAGTCACCTCAAAGGAGCAAGCATGCAAAAGTTCTCACGATGTGATGCTGGGAGAGAAAAATGTTTCAGAGTTAGGGACAGTGCCGAGCTGGAATTGGCTCCCAACAACATCTCACTGGTAGCTTCAAATTAGACATGGAAATTGGCAAACACTGTAAATAAAGCTTTTATACCCCATCAGAGAGCTGGTTGTTAAATATTTACCAGCACAACCCTGGTTAGAGGACTCTGTTAGCTTTTCTTAAATTATAGCATTTATTTTTTATTATTTATTTTTAATCAGAACAATTGATTATACATATCTGTGGGGTACAGCACTGAATATCAATACCTGTGCGCAATACATGATCCTCAAATCAGGGTAACTACTGTATGTATCATTACACGATGCAATCATTTTTTGTTGTCCTTTACCAATTTCTTGCTAACCTCCCTCCCCCTCCCCCTTTCCCAAGTCTGGTAGCCTCAGTTACGTTCTCTCCTTCTGAAAGTCCAATGATTATTGCAACCGTTGTGTCTTTCTTTTTTTGTTTACTCGTTTTTGGGGGATTTTTGGTTTTTGTTTTTTGTTTTTTGTTTTTTTGCTCCCACTTATGAGGACATGCTATATTTCTCTTTCTGTGCCTGGCTTATTTCACTTATAATTTTCTCTAAGTTCATCCATGTTCCTGCAAATGGCAGAATTTCATTCCTTTTTATGGCAGAGTAGTATTCCATTGCGTATATCTACCACATTTTCCTTATGTAGTCATCCATCGACGGACATTTAGGTTGGTTCCAACTCTTCACTATTGTAAATAGAGCTGTGATGAACATGGGAGTGCAGGTGTCCCTATGACATGATGATTTCCATTCCTTTAGGTATAAACCCAGCAGCAGGATCGCTGAATAGGATGGCAGTTCTATCCGTAGTTGTTTGAGGAAGCTCCACACTGTTTTCCATAAAGGCTGCACTAATTTACAGTCCCACCAGCAGTGTAGGAGGGTTCCCCTTTCTCTGCATCCTCGCCAGCATTTGTTATTCTCTGTCTTCTTGATAATGGCCAGTCTAACTGGCATGAGAGGGTAGCATTTAGATACCCATGTGTTCACCCTCCAAGTAAAGTCCAATCTTGCTTTACTGAGTAGAAATTCCCACTGCGAAGAGGAAAAACATCTGACCCTATGACTTTGTGTTTCTTCAAAATGACGTTTCCCAACCAGAGTCTCAAGTTACCACAAGACTATAGAGGCTGACTTTTCTAAGTAAGTCAGGTAAACACCGCACACCTTAGGAGATTCAGCACTCATACATTTCACACAAGGGTCCCAGAAACAGAATTATGAAATGGAAGAAGGAGTCTTGAAGTGAATGGCGTGATGACAGCAGCTAAATGCTGATGGCTACACTTTGATGGGGCCTGCTTGGGAAAGACTGAAGTGATGTTTTATTACCAGGTGATGCCAATCTGCTGTTGAAATTCAAACCGTCTGAAACAGCAATGAGGACCCTGACATTTGAGTGACACAATGCAGTTTACAAAGGAGGCCCACCAGCAGGATTGGGTGACAGGAAGTGGTGTTGCTGCCCTGTTTCGATGCCCAGACTCCTTAAGGGGAATTTAGGATGGAACTTTTGACACACAAACATCTTTTTTCCTTATCACATCATTCATTGTGTAGCTGGAGAGAAATGGTTACACATCCCACCCCAGGACCAGCTGACAGCAGGCCCCCAGGGAAACACTTGGCAGATGTCCCCTTTCCCCAGCAGACGTGGATTTTCACTAAGAGGCTTTTTTTTTTTTTTTTTTTTTCCTGAGGTCAAAAGAGAGTCAGGCGAGTTGGCGATGTCTGCCCTCTGCCCGACTTTACAATGGTGATCGTGCTCAATGCAGCACGTCCCTGCGTGGCCCCTGTCATTTTCCACAGACTTCTAAACTGCTCCACCACAACCCAGAGCTGGGTATTTCTCTCTCCTCCATCTGTAGCCTCCCTGGCTGCAACCAAAAAGGCCCTTTTAAGTGTGATTGTTCTGCAAAACATACCAAGCATGTCAAAACTTAAGAGAAAAATTGTTATGACTTATCCTCAGATGACAGCATGTAAATATTTTAGAAAAGGAAGTGATTATGATGAAAAAATCATGATTTCTCACTTGACTTTTCTGCAGGCTGTGGGGATGATTCTTTCCTTGCTTCAAGGTGACATTCATTGAACAGTATCGTAGAATTTTGTGAATGACAGTGTATTGTACATTAGTAGAGATTTCTTCTCGGTTACTTCAGTTGTCTGGTCTACTCTAAAGGAAAATCTACCTGTGAAAGGTGATCTCCACCTAAACAAAGGAATCAGGTAATTAGCTCCTATGCAAAGGCAGTTCTCATGTTTGTCTTTGAATTTTAGCATCCTGCTCATATGTTTTGTCTGAGCAACACAGTAATGATGGATAGTTAGAGGAAAAAGAAGAGGGGATAAAAGACTCTTATCAGGGCATGCACTATTTGTCACAGACCCCACCATTCCCGTTGTCTCATGCCTGCTTCACACATAAATGTCAACCATCTTAGGGATTTGAGTTTGTGTCTCCTAAGTTTGCATAATAAATACTTGAGAGAGGCAGCAAGGAGCAGGAACGAAGGAAGGAAAGAAGGAAATAGTTTTCCTTTTACTTATTTTGATCTTTTTCTCTTTAATTTTGTAATCTACATGTTGGATTTACAGTTAAAGCATTTTTCACATTATATGTAGAAAGTGGGTGACAGTCAGAGACCCCTGAATTATGAGATAGTCCAATAATTGATTTAAAAGTCTTAGTTTGGAATCCTCTAGAAGCAGACCCTGAGACAAGATTTGAGTTCAAGCACTTTATTTGGTATATTCACAAATACCAGTGGTGAATGGGGTGGTATGACAGGGATAGGACAGGGCCAAGAAAGGGCTTGTCATTGAGCCAGCTACCACTGTGAGCTAGTGGAGTTTAATCCCACTGGGAAACTGGAAAACCATGCAGCGCACACTGAAGTTATCCCACCCTGTGGCAAGTGAGCCGGGATAAAAGCTGTTGGTTGAGGTTGTTCCCAAGAGGTATAAATACCCCAGCACTTTCAGCCTGGTGGCAGGTGTGCGGAGCAGCCTTCAAAGTCTTGGAAGGAAGCCTTTAGACAAAGAAATTCATATGCTGACATTTGGAAATCCCCAGGCACAAGAAATTCTGAGGTCCAAGGGATATAGGCCAACACCCACTGCCATCTGCTACAACCCCCGGATTGCAATTTGAGCAAAACCTAATCTGAGACTTAGAGTCATCACTCTCTGGATAAATAAAGCAGCAGTAAGGCCATGTGTTTACTGTTCGGGAAAAAGACATAGCCCTTGCAAAGAGATTGATGGAGCAACAAAGATCAGCCATTACGGGACACAGCATCTTATTTCACTCTGGCAACCAGAAGGGGAATTCAGACAATACTAGAGGGCCTTGAAAGTGACAATTGATTCTTGCCACATCCTGAGGAAATGCAGTCACCCAGGGTGACCCTGGCACATCTTTGGCTGGCTCTGATAATGACACCTCAATCTTGTATTAATCACTCTTAATTTAACTCTAAATTTTAAGGTTTGCTACTGGAAGGAATATCTTTAAAATATTTAAAGATTAGGCTACAGAAAATTTGCTGAGATGCAGATGAGAAGAACATTAATTGTTTATTCCCTAAGGGGTTGCAAAGGGCACAGGCACAGATCCCAGGTCCTCAGGTGGGATGTTTGAAGAGGGACCCTGTGCAAGAGAGTAGCTCAAAAGCCACCATCCAGAAAGGGGAAGTGGAAGGTTGCCTGGGGAGACCGTGATTAATCGGGCTTGGATGAGGCCAGGCCTCAGTGCCACCTGCTGAAATTTAATCAGAGCCGTGGGTCGGACACCACAGCAGCAAGCGCCACGGCTGCTAGCAGGCGATGAATGCCTCCTGCCGAGGAGCTCTCAGGAGCACTCCAGGAGCCTGATTTATGCTCTGCAGCCAGATGAAAGTTCACCCCTGAGCAGGAGCTGCTGCTGTGTGGAGTCTGCAACTCAGCCTCTGAAACACTGTGTGCCATTATAACCTCTCCCTTCATTTCTGGTATAAGGAGAAACAGAAGAAAACTCTAGCAGGTTTCAGGGGTCCTTCCTGTTCATTGGCCAGCCTTAGTTGAAGTAACCAACTATCCTGGTTTGCCCAGGACTCTCCTTAAAGTTCCATCTCCAAGGGATCGTGCAATCCTGGCAAACTGAGACGGCTGGGCACCCCACCCTTTGGCTATCCTGGTGGTGGTGACCCATCCGGGCCAAGAAATCCATCCAAATTATGGGTGAATTTAAACTCCTCAACAGCACCTTTGACATCAAAGAAATTCATCCCCTCAATGTGTCTGGATCCTTCCACCAACAACAAGACAGGATAACACAGGATTCTGATCTCCAAGGTGGATATACCCCAAGCCAGGCAATAATTAACAACAACTGCAGGTGCCATTCAACACTGGCCAGAGTTAAGGATTTACATCAGAGCCTCAGGGCGACTGCGCCATCCTTCATTGGACTTTCTGGAGAAGGTGAGTCCCCACATCTGCTAAATTACTGCAAGACAGACAGGGCTCTGCAGCCCCTGGCACTGACCAGGAAGTGTTTCAGGCCTAGATATGACACTGTGTATCAGCCCCTCCCACTTACACCTCACTGATTAATCAGTTTGCAAGACCACCCCACCACACACACACAACCACAGGAGGCCTTATCATGGGCCCAGACAGTAGACAGCTAAAAATATTTGGCAGACAGCACCAGTGACCATCACAATGAGCCTAGAAAAACTGTCAGGTAACTCAAAAGGTAACCAGTGATCTAGTGAGGACAAACACAAATGTCAAAGACGTTTGTGAATAGTTTGAACAAGATTGTTTCAACTTTTACACACTTTGGGGCTTCTGAGAGGCTGCTTTATGTTACAAAACTAGCAAGTTCCAACTCACTGCCCTTTACCATGTTAGAATAGGGTTTCTCAGCCTGGGCACTATTAACATTTTGGGCAAGATAATTCCTCGTTGGGGGATGGGAGGAGGATGTCCTATGCATTGTAAAAGTTTAGAAGTATTCCTGGCCTATACCCACTAGTTTCTAGTAACACACACACACACAGAGTTGTGAGCACCAAAAATGTCTCCAAAGTGCCCCCCTGGTGCAAAAATTGCCCCTGGTTGAGGACAACAGTGGTTAAATACATTCAATACATTACCTAGGTGAAAAGTTTTCATCGGGTGAAAACTTTTGAGCAACGCTAATCTCGCTGAACCCCAGAAGACTGGCTGATCCAAAGACAGAATTCAAAGTAAAGCTGCACACCTTACTTACTTAATTTCATCTAAATGTATTTGCCTTCTTGGGGTCAAAAAAGGCAAGAGGGGAGTAGAGAAGAGGGAGACAGTTCCAAGGTAAACAGAGCAGGTAAATTGACTGCAGTTCCCTTCATTGAGCATGCGCTGCAGAATAAGGGCAGGAGAGCCCCTGCAGAAAGACCACCCTCTGGAGACCCCCCTCCCTCCACAGAGAAGGCTCCCGGGCCCTCTCCTGCCTTTGTCCTCCAGTGGGGTCTCAGGGAGATCCTAATCTCTCCCGGACCTCCCATGCCCCATTTGGGTTTTGGGCTCTTCAGTAATGTTCACCTGTTCCCTGGAGATAAAATTCCCTCTGCTGAACCACCTAGTGTGGCAATATTTGCCCAACTGAATTTCAGTCGATATAGCACATTTATTGGGATCATGTGAAATTTATAAGTTAACGTTGGGAAAATTGACATCTCTGTGATGTTGTTTTTCTATCTAAGAACATTGGGTCAAGTCTTCGTCTGTGTCTTTCCATAAAATTTCAAAGTCTTATTTAGCACTTAGATTTTTTTTTTCGAATTCATTGATTTTCTTCATAAGTGTTCTATCCTTCGTGTGGCTAGTGTAAATGGTGCCACTGCACAGGGTTGCTGTGAGAATCCAATAGGATGATATGTCAAGTGCTTGTCCCTGGCATACAGTAAGTGTCACAGGAGTGCTTGCTATGATTATCATCCTGTTTCTCTCATTGTATCCTCTCTCTGGTTATGGCTTAAATGAGGGTCTTAGTTGTTCTGTCTGTTTCTGCACAATTCCTGTTCAGATGAAGCCCAGGGGCGGTGCAGGGGAGGCAGAATTGGATCTTAGGAGATCATTTTAACAAGAAAGTGTGGCATATCAGTAACAGCCCCATCCTCTAACTAGTTTCAGTCCTCTTATAGATGCCCCTTCTCCACTCATTTCTGCCTCCAGAACTAGAGTTTTCTCTTCACTGGCCCATCTTCTCCTGAAACCAGGGACTATCTGGTGCTAAAATCCAGTCATCAGAAGTGAGGACATAATCATTATTGCCTTGTGTGTTCTATCTGGCTTAGGAAAATGAAGTTTAATATTCTCAGAAGACAAAGTATTCTTGTGGACAAGTCTTACAGTCCAATACAAAATGACTATTTGCTGCTTACTGATCAGAAACAGGCTGACAGTTGCTGTCTGTGTATCAGTAAGCTAGGCTGCCTAACAAATTGCCCCAAAACTCAATAGCTTAAAATAACAATCATTTAATTTTGTTCATGAGGCTACGAGTCAGTGGGATGTTGTGCTGATCGGGTCCTGCCTTGGCTAATCTCAGCTGGCCTCGTTCATGATTCTGTAGTCAGCTAGAGGGTAAGCTGAGACTGGCTGGCCTCCCTCACATGTCTGGCAGTTATTCGCTGTCCACTGGGGCAGTGAATTTGACAGCAGTACGTGTCTCTCACCAACCAGCCGGCTAACCCAGGTTTATTCTCATGGTGCAACAGAGTTCTGAGACAGAGCAGAGTATATAGGACTTCTGGAGATCTGTGCTTGGAACTGACACAGAATCACTTTCCACAACCTTCTGTTGGCCAAAGCAAGATACTGGCCAGCTTGGATTCTAGGGGTAGGAAATAGACCCCTCCTCTTGAAGGGTAGGGCTGCAAAGTCAGATTGCCAAGGGCATGGATACAGGGAATCAGGAAAAATTAGGGTCACAATCAAACTACCACACTCCCTACACCGAGGTGAAAACGCTTTTAGCATTGATTTACTTTTAGCAAAGCTGGCTTCGTCTCCCTGGCAGCCTACGTGCAGACTAGTTCAGGGGAAAGCTTTGCAGATGGTCAGCCTCCCCCTTGGTCCTGATACACATCAGTCTCACTTTCAGAAGGTGCCATTTCTTGACACTGAGCTCAAATCTGAATCTGTTTGAGAGTGTGATCCTCTTCGCCAGCTGCAGGGATGACCTGTTTCCCTCTTTGTCCTGGTTTCTAGAGCAGTTGCTTGTTTGGATGGAGTTTTCCAGTATAGATTTAACAAGACGCTGACGATGGTTCCCAGCTAGTGGTTGAATAAATATTTGTTGACTTATTGACTCAATCAATCACAGGCTAATTAACTCCCAGTCCTGTTAGAAGCAATTGAAAATGTCCCTTCTCACCATCAGGAGGCAGAGAGACCTTGGAGGTAATCCAGTCTTCTCTCTGCCTTCTGGTGCCTCTGCCCTAAAACCACTGAGTAAGGACTGTGGATGCCTGGTGGCCACACAGGAACAGACTTTCTCTGCCAATGACTTCTTTCTGTCTGTCACTCTAGAGGGTCACCGAGCTGCCCTCAGGCAGGCTGCGGAGTGGGAGGAGGTTGCACACCTGTCCCTGGCCTCCCACACTGTGTGGCTGCTCTCCTCTCTGCCCACCCACCCTGCAGGTGAAAACAAAGTAGCCCCCAGACCCACTGCTTCCAGTGCAGAAAGTGGGAAGTGAGAAGCAAAGAGCCAATACTGGGGGGGAAGGTAGAGAGGAGAAGCACCCACAGAAGACAGGGAGAAGGAAAAGAAAAGGTAAAAGCACTAAGAACATGGCTTGACCAGAAGGGCAATGCCAACTACACCTTGCTGTTTATAACTAATTAGCATGTGGTAATAACTATTGGGCGTGTCATTATGTGTTTAAAGTTTTATTTGCTGTATGTTTTACTTGATCATATGTATTAGTAGGCTACCTGTCACTTATAACAGAAAAACTGAAACTGGGTAATTATAAAGAAACGGAATTTATTTCTTACAGTTTTGGAGGCTGGAATGTTCAAGGTCCAGGGGCGCATATGGTTATCACGTTTTTGGTGAGGACTCTCTGCAGAGTCCCAAGGTGGCAGAGGGTATCACATGCCAACAGGGCAGGGGCACGTGTTAACGTGCTCGTTTACTCTCCTGACAAAGCCACCAGAGCCACTCCAGTGATAACTCACCCATCCAATAATCCATCAATCCATTAATCTATGAATGGATTAATCCATTCATGAGGGCACAGCCCTCACGATCCAATCACTTCCCAAAGGCCCCACCTTTCAACACTGCCACATTGCAAATCAAGCTTCCACATGAGCTTGGGAGGGGACAAAAATTCAGACCATAGCATCTTATTAGACTTTCTTCCTACATTTGGAGTTTCCTTGCACAGGTAAAATGTCATATAATAAATACTGTGTTTAAAAGGATTCTAGTAAGATCCAGCTGGATAAAATACATCAACATATATATAATATTGTTGTATATTTTGGGTATAATGTATAATTTATACTTAAAATCTACATA
Organism: Galeopterus variegatus; assembly: GCF_000696425.1. Taxonomy (NCBI): domain Eukaryota; kingdom Metazoa; phylum Chordata; class Mammalia; order Dermoptera; family Cynocephalidae; genus Galeopterus; species Galeopterus variegatus. Next base: position 469,293 of record NW_007726240.1, read on the forward strand.
TCATGTATGTAAATTTATATATATGACATATGTAACTATATATAAAATAAAAGTAGGTATCTATTATAAATATCTTGTATACCTTATATAACTAAGTATAAATATATATACCTATACTTACATTTTTGCTGAAAAATGTCTGATACATAAAGATACAAAAGAATAAGATAATAACTATTACCTCTAGAGAGATTTTTTTCATTTTCCTTTCCGTATACTTTGACTTTTTTAGTGAGCATGTACTACCACGATAGCTTTTTTATTTTTTTATATTTTTTATTTTTCATCAGCATATTCATTATTACAAATCCAATTTATTCCTTATTCCCCTCATCCAATCTCTCCCATCCCTCTCCCCGTCTCCCCTGTAATAAACATAGATTTGTTCTCTCCTTCTGATAGATTAACTGTCTCTCTGTTGATTTTTTTGCCTAGATGATCAGTCCAGTACTGAGAGAGGTGTGTTCAGGTCCCCCAGTATTACCATATAGCAGATGCTTCTTCTACTACTCTGGAGTGTGCTTTATAGAGAGAAGGGACTCTCCTTGGGTCAGTGCAATCGAGTGTCTGTGTGCCATCTGCACGGTGGCTGTGACTACTTCTATAGAGACTATCCGCTTTTGCAGCAGCAGTGGTAATTGCAGTGGCTGTGGTGGGCTACCCATGTGGAAATGGTGTTTTGGTGTGCTGTCTACCTGGTTGCAGCTGGCTTTGGCTTCCCCCGGCTCCAACCCTCAGGACCCTGGTGGGCCGGGGTGGCAGTGACAGCGTGCCTAGTTGTGGCTGGGTTCAGTTTATAACATTCTCTGGGTTTGGCTTATAACATTTTTAAAAAGTAGTTCATTTGTAAATTTTAAGGAGATTCTTCCAGCTTTTCCTACCTCGTTATCCCTAGCTTAAATTGTAAATTCAGGTGACATTTTATATTGGAACCTTCCTGAAAAAAATACAAACCTTCCCCCTGGTACCCCACCAGAAGGATAGCAGTTTCCAAAGCAGAGAAAAAGTGAATCCAGTCATTTTGTTCAGCTGCTGAAGAAATCCAAATCCTGCCCCTCCCCGGGCCAGGGACCCCACCCTTGCAGCGCCTGGGTTGGAGCTGGTGGCAGCATCTCCTCGCTCTCCCCAGGGCCGCGGGGGCAAAGGCAGCATCTACGTGTGGGCCTCTGGGGATGGTGGCAGCTACGACGACTGCAACTGCGATGGCTACGCCTCGAGCATGTGGACCATCTCCATCAACTCGGCCATCAACGACGGCAGGACCGCCCTCTACGATGAGAGCTGCTCCTCCACCTTGGCCTCCACCTTCAGCAACGGGAGGAAGAGGAACCCCGAGGCAGGCGTGGTGAGTGCGGCCACTCCCTGCCCTGTTCCCTGTGGCCTCGGCCCCTCTGTGATGGGGTGGGCTGCCACGCGGACTGGGCTCCTCTCCCTGACCTCAGAGTTAGCGCAGGTTCTGAGGGGAAGGTCCATTTTCCCCATGCCCATTAGGTTTGTTGTCAAAGTAGAGACCTGCCATATGCAAGTTGGAAGGAAGAACAGCGATGACCCTTTCCAGCTCAGTTTCCATAGATTCTCTCCTTCATCGTTTTGGCTTAAAGTCATGATGAACTCTGGTCTATCAATAAGTTGCCTTGACACATCACTCAAAGGAAAACTAACTGTAAGAACTGGGGCATCACACCACTACCTCATCTGAGCCAAGATCCTATTCAAGGATTACAGTAATTTAAAAAAGCATTCATGGATGGAAGTTTCTGGATCCATAAAACCCCTAACATTGGGCACATGTGTATTTTCTCAGGGAAAGAGTTGTGATTTTCACATTTTAAAACAAATCCATGATTAAAAAAAAAAAAAAAGCAGGGGGAGAGTTTAAGAATTACAGATTTAGGTTACTTATTGCTCTATTCTGAGGTGGAAAAAAAAAAAAAAAAACTTCCTTCCTGGGCAGCTAGGTATAATGGGGAATTTTCCAAGCCCCTTAAAAATATATCATCTATCAAGCAAAATGGATCTTTGGGGATCTTTTCCTGTCTCTGGTTATTTCGCTCGCTTCAGCCTTTCCTCAGACCTCAAACCAGGAATGCAGTGGGTGGTTCATGGTCATGGATGGTTACACCCTGGTTGGCCACCCATCTGCACTGGGGCTTCCCAAGAGAGGAGAACGGAACTCAGAACTCAATCATTGCTTCCTTCTAGTGTTTGGATCGCACATTCCTATCTGGGCTCCCACCTTGGCAAGAAAGCCAGGCTCCTGTGGGAGCTGACATGGGAATGTGGGATCCAAACACTAGCAAGACAGCCAGGCTCCCATGGGAGCCAGGAGAAGCCCTTTGCCTACAAGAGACACAGACCTTAATAGCCTGTCCCTCCCGTGATCCCACCTGGGTTCCCCCTTGGTCTTGGGGAGGATAGAGTCCTCCAGCTCCTCCCAAGCAGAAGGAGGCTTCACCCCCTCTTATGCTACAAACGGTATGGGCAGAAAGAAAGAAGAGCAGGGCAGAAAGGGACGAGTGAGGGAGGCCCCAGTCCCGTCCTGTTTGTGATACTTCCCTCTCCCTAGAGAAGTTCCTCTCCCACCCCAACAGCTTCCTCACGGCGTGACTGTGTCCTGAACCCTTATCTATGACTCTCTTTCCACGTGGACTGGGAAAGGGCTTTGAGTTTTCTCTGAATATTGTAATTTTTTCCAATAGAAAAATTCCTGATACTTTGTTTCTCAAAATAATAGGCTCTCTTGAGGATCCTTCAGAAAGAGGAAGAACTATTCCTGTGGTTTATACATGATCTTAATGAAAAGTCTGTCTCTCACAAACATTGAAAATGAGGTTTTTCTCCTTGTGAAAGTCCCTTGACACTAAGTTTATTAGTCTCCCCTCTAAATAAGAGCTGTGGAGGTGGTCACCCACATAGCAGGTTGTTTTAACTCAGCGTGTCTCAGAATATTCCCATGAATGGTAGATGTAAAGAAATGTTTGTTTTTAATAGCCTGTCCTAGGTAGACTTTGCTGAGCATGTTTATTCTTCCCTCCTTGAGAATACTGCCCTTTCCTGCATGAAGGGAAAAGGAATGTTGATGCAGTGGCAGTGGGCTTTCCAAGAGTCAGTCCCAATGCCACAGAATGCATTGACTGTGTTGGTCATATTAACTTATCACTTTCCACCACATACTGTTTCCTTTTAGGATTCAGGAAATAAATGTCTAGATTAGCCAGAGATATGCTTCTTTGAGCAATTGACTTATCTCGTGGACAGCCTTATTATAACTGATTATGTGCCCCTTTTTGCATGGGCTACTAGGAAGCTCAGATAAAATTCATGTCAAAAGAGATAGGTATATGGATGCTAAGCTTATCCTTAGCTGCATCCCAATCTTCTTTAGAACAAGGTGTAGTTTAAAGAAAATAAATAGATAATCCCCTCCTCCATTTTGTTTGGAGGTTCAAAATTGTGTGATTTATTCATTCACTACTTAATATTTTCCCTTCTAGGCGACCACAGATTTGTATGGCAACTGCACTCTGAGGCATTCTGGGACATCTGCGGCTGCTCCTGAGGCAGCTGGCGTGTTTGCACTGGCTTTAGAGGCTAAGTATGTTTACAGCTCTGGGCCTGGGGTCTGCTCTGCAGGGTGGACTAATACATTTCTCTCCACCCACATACCAGGTGTCCATGGAGGCAAAAGTGAACATGAGAGCTTATGAATAGTCAGGGCCAGTGAACTCTTCTGGGCATTTCTAAATGATCCATCAGCCCTAAATCACACACACACATACACACACACACACACTAAAAAACTACATCCCTAGGAGAACACAGAAATCCAACACCCAACAGCACATATCAGCAACTTACTCAGATACCACATAGAGGCACATAGATATTTCTTTCTTCATGAAATTCACCCCTTTATCCTCTGTATATCCCTTGGCTATTTTACTCCAGTGATAGTCACAATTAGCTATAGAGAGGAATATCAAATTGCCATGCTGGGTGGGTATCTAACAAGCATTTCAGAGCATGTGACAAAAAGGATGCTTCTACTCAAGATTTGTTAATTCATTAGATGAATCCACTTTTTTTTTTTTTTTGTCTTTTTCCGTGTCCGGCAACGGATCGCAACCCTCAGTGTTGCCCCCGTACCAGACCGGGGACCGGCAACGGGATCGCAACCCTCGGCGTTGCTCCCGCGCCTCGCTCAGCCAGTGAGCGGGAACCGGTCTGTATGTGGGATCCGAACCCTTGGGCGGGAGCGCTGCCACGCTTCCCAAGCGGCGCACTGTAGCAGTGCGCCACCGGGCCGGCCCCTAGATGAATCCACTTTTTTTTTTTTTTTGTCTTTTTCCGTGTCCGGCAACGGATCGCAACCCTCAGTGTTGCCCCCGTACCAGACCGGGGACCGGCAACGGGATCGCAACCCTCGGCGTTGCTCCCGCGCCTCGCTCAGCCAGTGAGCGGGAACCGGTCTGTATGTGGGATCCGAACCCTTGGGCGGGAGCGCTGCCACGCTTCCCAAGCGGCGCACTGTAGCAGTGCGCCACCGGGCCGGCCCCTAGATGAATCCACTTTTTAACACTGAGACAAAGTGGGCAGAGTCACACAGTGTAGACCAAGACATAGGCTTTATTGGGAAACCTTCCAAGCTACAGGTGAGAGGAGACCATTCCCTAAGCTCTCACCATACTACAGAGGGGCAACATATTGCTACTGCTGCGCACACCTTGCATTTGAGCATCGGCCCACCTGCTACTCTACCTTCTCTCAGTGAAGCCAGAGGCTTGCCTTATATTCAAGGAATGAACACGAGGGCTGCAGACACCACACACATGATGTGAGTGTAAATGCCAGCTGTGTAGGAAGTTGCCCGAAAATGCAGCCCCCAGCAACTTATGAGAAGTTGGATTCAGGCTCCTGGGGAAGAGAGCTGAGTTCCCCATCCCTGTCAGCAGTTGCTAGGCAACTGCAGCTTCTAGCATCACTCTCCAGGCAGCCTGTTTGTCTGTCTCCACACATGCAGTGCACTTTCTGACTTGCAAAGGAGGCATGAGTTGATTCCTAAAATAGGAAGAGACTCAGAAAGATTATCTAGCTCAACCCTCTGCCTTCCAGGCAAAAAGCCCTAATTATCCTTTTCCAGATAAGACCCCAAATTGAGAGCGTCTCCTCCCTTTGAACCAACTTAAACTTTGATTCTTCTAACAAAAGTCAGGTGGAAAATTTAGGACACCGAGAGCTGGACACTGGCCAAAGCTTAACTATTGAGCCACAGAGTCCCCGCCCTGTTAAGCACAGAAACCAAAACTTACTCACATATGATGTGCATTTCCTGCAGATGAAACCGTGCATCCCGGGACCTGAGGGGGCCCTGGAGTCTGTACCAGCTTTGCTCCCTCCGGCTGCTAGCAGACAGGCAGGGGAGCCTGCTGCCTCCTGCTGAGCCTTGCAGGAACAGGGAGCAGGAGTGCCCCCAAGACAAGAAGGGCTTCTGGTCTCCCTTTCAACCTCAGAGGGCAGGACTTGACTCGCAGTCTCCTGGGATTTTGGCAAGCAAAACCTCACTTGCCCAGGCCCATACATCTACAAAGGGACAACCTAAACAAATCAAAGGGTAGAGTGAGGCTGCTGGATTCCTAGAGGGTTCACGGCTCTGCGTCGATTATTCACCATTCTTCTAGCACACGTTTGGATATCCTTACAGCAAAGAATGCTGTTGCCACTTAGGCACACTTTATTTTGGAGCAATGCTCATAAAGTTAATGCTTTCTGTCACCATAAAGAGGGAATATAATGTCCCTGGAAGTAGGTGGTTCAAGCCCATTGTGGGAGCTAGTCCTAAAATTTTTCAGAACACCAACTGCCTGAGGTTAGAAGCAGACACTGACATGAGATTTTGGTGCAAGTAATTTATTAAGGAAGGGTTCCCAGGAACGACCAGTAAGGGAAGGTTAGAGATGGGGAAGAATCCAAGCAAGGGTGCAATTTCAGGAGAACTTCTGGCCTCATCCTAATCCCGCAGGCACTCTGGAGTGTGAATTATGCCTCAGAGTGTGTCCCACCTCAAGGTAAGGGAGCTGAGCTGTCATACTCTTGTGCTAGTCAGTCATTGGCTAAGAGCCGCCCTGGAGAAGTAAACTCCAAGCCAGCTCCAGTTCTCTGCACCTGTCTCCAAGGTGGCTCGAGTAGCCAGCAGTGAAAACCATTGGTCAGGATGAAATGGCCCCAGGAGAGAGCCCAGAGGGAGGAGGAAAACAAGACCCTCCTCAGAACAGTCCTCACAGTTCATCTCTCTTTTTATCTGGGGATCAGGCAGCAGGGGGTCTCCAGGAACCTGTGTGACCACAGTCAAGGTCCACTAAGAAAACTTTTCCACAGCAGTATGCAGTATGCAATAAGCAAATATCCCATCTCAATGTATGCCCATCAGAACCTTGCAAGAGAGAGAATAAGCCCCGTGCCATGACTCCAGGAGGGAAAAGGGAAACCATTCCTCTCTCCTGACCAGTCACAATTTTTTTGTTTAATTTCATCAAGTGCTTTTCTGTCAAATGCTTGAAAATGCTCACTTGAGTCACAGGGAATATTAATCATATCTCCAAGGGTGACCAATATTAGAGAAATTTTAAAGAATTTCTTTAGTGGGGGGTGACAGCCACTTTCAAATATTTAGGTTTCTCTCACATGACCTGGAGCTTCCTTTGTGGTCCTAGAGGGCTCAGATAGGTTTGAGCGGTAGATATCATAAGGAGGAAAAATTGGGGCTCAAGAGAATCATCTGGAGTCCAGTGGCCCACACATTGAGCTGAAACAATATTTTCAAAACTGACCTTCCAGGGGATGGATTTTTAATGTAAACTTTTTATTGAATTATAGTATATACAGAGAAAAGTACACAAATCATTAGGTGTAGCTCTGTGACTTTTTAACAAAATGAACAGACCCATGCAACCAGCACCCAAATCAAGAGACAGACCATTACCTAAGTACCCTTATGTGCTCTGTTGATGACCATCATGTCTGAGAGACTCCTCCATGTTGTTGTGTGTACTTATAGGTCGTTAGTTCTCATTGTTAAATATCACTCCATTGTATAAATGGATATTTGGATCGTTTTCACTTTAGGGCTATGATGAATGATGTTGCTATGAACATTCTTGTACATGCATTTTGGTGAACATATGGATGCATTTCTGTTGGGTGTATACTAGGGAGTCAAATTGCTGTGTCATGGATATACACGTGCAGCTCTAGTGGATATTGCCAAACAGTTTTCCAAAGTGGGTGTACCCATGACCTTGCCTCGAGCAGTAGGTGAGAGTTGCGGTTGCTCCATGTCCTTGCCAGGGGAATCATCTTGTAGTTTAACTTGCATTTCTCTAGTAACCAGTGAAGTTGAGCACAGTGAGGGAGTTTTGAAAAAGATAGATTCCCAAGCCCTACCCAAGACTCACTGAATGCAAATCCCTAGGGATGGATGACCCAGGAGTCCATCTTTTCAACCCTGTTCCCAGGGAATACTTAAGCAGCCAGCCCGTTGCTGGTCTCTGGACTGGGGTGTGTGGACAAACACTAAGGCAGTGGCTCTGTGAACCTGTGACTCAGGGTGCTGCTGTGCAGAGTGTGGGTATCTGGACCCTACCTCTGATTAGGAGTTAGTGTTAGGTCAAGATTGAATTTGGCTGTGTGAAACAGGAAACCCAAATAACAATAGCTTAACTGAGATGGGAGCCCAGGGCTGGTTTGGGGTGCCACTGTGAAACAGGAAATCCAACGCTTTCTAGCTTTCTTCACTCCACCTTCATGTTCTCTAGATGTGCTGGAGCTCCAGCCATCATGTTTACATTTAAGGCAGGAAAAGTGGAAGGGCAAAGGGCAAAAATGAAGTTCACCAGCTGAGTCAATCCTGTTTAAAGGGTTTTCCAAGAAGCCCCACCCAGTGGCTTCTGCTTTTCTCATTGGCCAGAACTGTCACATGACTACCTCACACTGCAAGGGAAGCTGGGAAATGTCGCTTCATAACTGAGCACTTTGCTGTTCTGAATAAAATTGAGCTTTTATTAATAAGGAAGGAGAAAGGATAGATACGGGGGAAAGACAACTGCTAGCGTCTCTCAGCATCGAAGTGGGCAATCGATCACCTTCTCTAGATCTCTACTGCCTTATCTGCAAAATATAGAAAGTTAGATTATCAATAACTAATAACTAAAAATGACTACCTGGAATATTGTAGCTCTGCTTCATAAATATCATTTCTTTAGAAAAGTTTTTTTTTTAATTGGACATGTGGTGATTTTAAAGTCAAATATGCCTTAAGACATTCATTTACATACTTTTAAATATTGTGACCAATACTTGAGAAATAGTGTCTGTTCTCTTCTAACTTACTTCTATTCCCAATATATTAGATAGATTTATTTTTAATAATAATAAACTGTATTGCGTGCCCAGCACCGTGTGAGGTACTTCACATGATCAACATTTACACCTGCAACAAACCTGTAAGGTCCTATCTCCATTTTAAAGATGGAAAGTCTGGGGCTCAGATTGTGAAGATAACTTGTCCAAGTTCACACAGTTGGATTTAGACCCCGGGGTGCCTGGGTTCCGATGCCGGGGTCCATCCTCAGCCTCACTACTGGACGTCGGAGGGGCACTGCCGCCATCTCGGGAGGGTCTCGCCACTCACTCTGTATGTGGCAGGGGCCACAGTGAATGACTTGGCTCTTCCTCAAACATCATGCACAAAATCAGTCTTCAATTACTTTAAGATGAGATTTTCCGCACCACAGCTACACCAAGGGGTCATATAAACTGAGTTTTCTCTCACAGTTCATAGGAAGTGGGCAAATGGAGAAAATCCATTGTGTGGCTTGGAGAAAATCCCAGCTTGACTTACACATGGGTTATTTTTTTCAGACTGAAAATAATCCAGACCTTTCAAATTATTTTTTAATCATGTCAGAATTTAGAAAATACACTCAGAATTTCAAAGATGAAAGAAAATAAATGGATCTTTTAGCACTTCTAACATCTCTCTCTCTCTCTTTTTTTTTTTTTTAGCAGCTGGCCCGTACAGGAATCGAACCCTGGACCTTGGTGTTATCAGCACCATGCTCTAACCAACTGAGCTAACCGGCCAGCCCCAAACATCCCTTCTTATGTATGAAGAAAATGAGGGGCCGGCCCAGTGGCGCACTGCTACAGTGCGCCGCTTGGGAGCGCAGCGGCGCTCCCGCCAAGGGTTCGGATCCCACATACAGACCAGTTCCCGCTCACTGGCTGAGCGAGGTGCAGGCACAACACCGAGGGTTGCAATCCCGTTGCCGGTCCCGGTCCGGTACAGGCGCGACACTGAGGGTTGCGATCCGTTGCCGGACACGGAAAAAAAAAAAAAAGAAAAAAAAAAAAGAAAATGAGGCCCAGAGAAATAAAACCACTTGCTCAGGTTCACACACCTGACATTGTTCATATAAACATCAGATCCATTAAGTAGAAGGATTAAAATTCTCCTGTTGGCTCATAGAATTTACCAGATGTTAGTAGAAGTCATTCCTTCAATCTTAAAACTGCAGGTCTTTAAAACATTCGGCTTTCAATTCCTCTAAAGATGCATGTGCTCTCTTTAAATTCCCTTTGCTGCCTTGATAATTAGTAGGAAAACGTTAATTTGAAAGTTCCAGGGGAACTTGATGCCATGAACAGAAGTACTCTGAAAGAGAATGGTGAGGGAAAATGCTCACAAATGGAAAAGCTAATCTATTCTGTTAGAAGTCAGGTTCATGATCAGCCACTTCCTAAGAGATTCTTGCTAATCCCCGGACAAGTTTCTCAAATTTCCTGATGACCAGAATCTCTGGAGTGCTTGTTACAAACAGATACCCAAGCCCACCCCAACCACAGAATCAGCATTGGCAGGCTATATATATCAGCACCTGCAAAGCTATATTTTTCACAAGCGTGTCCAGTGCCATCCGGAAAGGTGAGAAGCTCTCCCCTGGACTAGCTTTGCTCACGCTTGGCTGCTTAGTGAAACACCAGATGCTTGACAAGCCCATAGAATCAAAACCTCTGGGACCTGACGTCATTATTTTTTTAACCATCCTCTGATGATTCAAATCTGCATCCAAGGTTGAGAACCACCATTTCAGACTAACGTTCTCAAACTTCAGGAGGATCATCTGGGGAGTTGTCTTAATTGCAAATTCTCAGGACCATAACCTCCAAATGCTGATTCAGGAGAGCTGGGGATCTACATTTGTCACCAGTGCCCAAGTGGTCTGACACAGCAGGCTTGAGGACCACAGTGAGAACCTCTGGCTAGGCAGAGAACACAGGGGCTCCACAGATGGCTCCCTTAGCATAATGAGCTCCCCATCATGACAGCCCTCACTTTTTCAATACTGAGTTGTCTGTCTGTCCCTCTAGGATGTAGGCTGTGGGAGGGCAGGGGCCTCCCTATGACACACCCAGCATTTGCACAGCCTGAATGTGGTCGACACTCAGTAGACATTCATGGAGCACTTCACTGCAGTAGCTTTCACATATTCGTCTAATCTCCCCAACTATAGTGTAAAACATTTGAGAACAGGGAAGAACGTGTCTCGTTACTTGTCCTAAAACCTCCAACAGATACTCTGTCAATTTTTCTTTTATTATTTAATAACTGCTGATATGATAGGACTAAAGCTTTAAAGCAGGTCAATGCAATATCTATTTTAACTATTTTAGTGTATTCTGTCAATTCTAAAATTGTTCAGAAGGGGGAATTAGGAGGGACCCAGTTTTACTTTTCAGACATAAGCAAATGTCTGGCCAAACTGACACAACGCAGTTACATCGGGGTACAGACAAAGCTCTCAAAGCTCTCTGTTTCAGAAGTGAAAGCTTCCTTGTTCTAACTCTCTCTGTCTCTCTCTCTCTCTCTCTCTCTGTCTCTCTCTCTCTCTCTGTCTCTCTCTCTCTCTCTCATGAACCCCATGAGAATAAGTCTGTGGAGAAACATTTGAGGGAGTCCCTCTGTAGGCACTTGGAAGACAGTACATTTTCCTGGCAAAGATGAGAAATGCCACACCTGCTAGCCAACCCTCGGGTCATTTAGATCCTCGCTTGTCAACACTTCCGGAATTGATAAATTCAGAATCCCATTCCAGCAAAACATCAAGCTTTTAGCCATAATCAGCTTGAGGAGGTTTCATACCATTTTCTCAGGGTCTGGGGAACCATATGTCCAAGATTTGTTCTGAATCTTCTCAAAGATACATTGACCTTTCCTGGAACTTTCTCCTTAAAAGAGAAGATCTGCATTTTAAGAGTTTAAGGATCATTAGAACCCTTTGGCTCTTCAAGGCTTCAAACCAATGAAATTTGCATGTGTTGAGATTTTATCAAATAAGTTATGTTGTTCCTAGTCTTTTGAATTGTTTCATTTCTGAAGAGAACTGTAGTGCAGGGTTTTGCCAGGACTCTCAGCAAGAAATGCATTTTGCCCTGTAGACCAGCATGCACGTGGCACGCACACACACGCACACGCACACACACACACACAAGTTTTCATGAAAAGATAGTTTCCCATACTACATGCAATGCATACTGTTATTTTTTATTTCTATTCCACTTATTTTTTTTAATGATAGTCCCATTCATTAAAATACTGGTTCTCAACCTTGGCTGTCTATTGGAATGACCTGAGAAATCTTAACAATTTCCAACATCTGAGTCTCACTCCCAGAGAGTCTTAATTAATTGGCCTGGGATGTGGCCTGAGCCACACAAGAAGATTTTAATGTGCAGCCCAGATAGCTAATCTGTGCGATAAGTTGATTTCTTGGCCCAAAAATGAGTCATGCTTGTAGTTTGAAAAACACAAACACTGAGAAATAATGGACACTAATTTTCAAAGATAGTAACATTTGCAAGCAGAGTGTTTTATTCACTGAACAGTGTGCCAGGGACTGCACTGGGCATACAAATATGCTGAAGATACTGTCTCTGCCCTTGAAGAACTGACAACCTCATTTTCAAAAATAGAACACACCATGTAGCCAGCACCCAGATCAGGAAGCAGAGTGCAGCCAGCACCCAGCAGCCCCCTTCTGTCCCTTCCATTACTACCTTCCAAGACTAACCACTAACCAGACTTCTAAGAGCACAGGTTAGTTTTTTTTTATACTTTGAACAAATGGAATCATAAAGTATGTTCTCTTTTCTGTCTGGCTTCTTTAGGTCAACATTTGTATTTGTGAGATTTATCCGTGTTATTTGGAGTAGCTATAGTTCATTCATTCTCATTGCTGTAGGGTATCCCACATTTTATGAGTTATACCCCAGTTGGTTTTTTTATTCCATTGGATGGGCATTTGAAGACTTTGAAGTTTGGGTTTATGAGCATTCCAGTATGAATGCCTGGTGAATATATACATATGTTTGCCTAGGTACATACCTAGGAATGGAATTTCTAGGCCATAGCTTAGGCATATGGACAACCTTAAAAGGCACAGCTGAACAGTTTTCCAAAGTCGTTGTAACAATTTACACACCCATCAGCAAAGTGTATGAGTTCCAGTTGCTCCACATCTTTGTCAGCTCTTGATATAGTCAGTCTCTTTCATTTTAGCCATTCCAGTGTGGTTAGAATGCTCTTTTGAGGGGCTGAGCAGGGAGCTCAGTTGATTAGAGTATGGTGCTAGTAACACCAAGGTCCAGAGTTCAATCCTTGTACCAGCCAGCCTCCAAAATAATAATAACAATAATAATAATAAAAATGCTCTTTTGAAATTAATTTAAGGAAAGCAAGAAAGTTTTTTTAATTGACATATATAAAGTTCTAAATAGAGAATGGACACACTCCCTTGAATTGGAGGTTCACAGATGTTCCAGAATCTTACAAGGGGTCTATGTCTGGGTGCTATTTATCCTCATCATTGTGTCTCTCCCCTCTCTCGCCCTGCCTTTCCCACCCCCCTCACACTCTCTGCCTCCCGTATCCAGCCTGGCTCTGACCTGGCGAGACATGCAGCATCTGACCGTGCTCACCTCCAAGAGGAACCAGCTTCACGACGAGGTCCATCAGTGGCGGCGGAATGGGGTCGGCCTGGAATTTAATCACCTCTTTGGCTACGGGGTCCTTGATGCAGGCGCCATGGTGAAAATGGCTAAAGACTGGAAAACTGTGCCTGAGAGATTCCACTGTGTAGGAGGCTCCGTGCAGGACCCTGAGTAAGTGGGGGCAGCGGTTCTTTTGCTGCATGGGGAACATACCCCAGAGACGGCACCATGGCATTGTAACAATCTCAGATTCCCTCTCTGTGTCAGGGGCATGCGCTGGATTTGATTTGGGGACAACCAGCTTCTAGGCAGAGCTATAGGGCTGCGTAACTCTAGGGAGCACCGCTTACATAGAACACAATTTTGTAACTTAGAATCCCTGCTTTTAAGTGTGAGCCTTAACGGATTCAGTGACTTACACCATAATTTTTAAGTGCACAAATCAACCAGCGTAACCCAGATCCATAAACAGAAAATTACAAATATCCCAAGGCCCCCTCTGTCCCCTGCCATCATCATCTCCCCAAAGGTAACCACTATTCCCATTTCTTACTCTATAGATTATTTCTCTATTCTATACTTATGGAATCATACCCTATGTTTTCCTTTATATCTAGATTCTTTTGCTCTAATTATGTTTGTGAAATCTGACCACATTTAGTGTGTACTTGTAGTTTATTCTCATTGCTAAAGAGTGTTCCGGTGTGTGACTATAACACAATTTATTCATTCTATTTGTGGGACAATGTAAGGACTTGACTTTATTCTGAGTGAGGTGGGTTGCCATTTGGAGGAATCTGAGCAAGGAATTTTCCCCACAGATATCAGTGGGCTGGTCAGTTGTAACTACTTCCCTTCCATCTTCCCCATCATGGCAAAAGGATTGGACAATAAGGATGCCTCTTTATTTAATTTCTCTCTTTCCTCACTGGTCCATCAGTAAGATGGAGATAGCAATTATTATCATTCTCATACGTGAGGCATTACTTACATACTATGAAATGCACAGAACTTAAGTGTGTTACAGGCATGCACCTCGTAACGATGTTTTGGTCAATGAAGGATCACATATACAAAGGTGATTCCATAAGATTACAATGGAACTGAAAATTCCTATCGCCTAGTGATGTCACAGCCATCATAATGTCGTAGCCTGGTGCATTACTGAGGTGGGAGCACCAGGCTGTACCATACGGCCTAGGTGTGTAGTAGGCATTACCACCTAGGTTTGGGTAAGTACACTCTATGATGTTTGCACAGTGACAAAATTGCCGAACGATGCATTTCTCAGAACAAATCCCCTTCATTAAGTGACACATGACTGTGTTTGCATTTTGAGAAATGTATGCAGCCGGGGAACTACCACCTACCACCCAATCAAGAGATGGAACATTTCTTCAACCCAGAAAGATTCCTTGAGTCCCCTTTCAGTTAGTCTCCACACTCCATAGACAACTATTGCTTATTATTATCTCACCATAGATTAGTTTTACCAGTTCTTGGACTTTAACTAGAATCACATGATATGGGTGCTTTTGTGTCCAGTTTCTTTTACTCAACCTTAGATCTGTGAGATTCATCCAGGTGACTGTGTGTAGTAAAAGCTCATTCATTCTCACTGCTGTGTAGTATTCCACTGTAGAGTCCATCTCCTGACCCCCTTTAATGGCCTCCTGCTCCGGCCCTATTTCTGTCGACCATCTGAGCTTGATCAGAGCCAGCCTCTCTCAGATTTTATTTTCCTCTCTGTTCCCTTTGGTCCCGAATCCTCTGCAGCTTTTGTAGGCAGTTACCCAGACCTGAATTCAAATCTCAACTTCCCCAACTTAGACAATACTTTTGACCTCTCTGACCCTCTAGTTTAGCAATTCCCAGCCTTCATGCCCTGACCCCCTTTGGCAGTACGGTGAAGTCTACGGACCCCTCACTATGATTTTTTTTTAATTCCTTAAAGTACACAGGATTACAAAGGAAGCCAACTATATTGAAAACCAGTTACCAAAATCATTGAAAAAAACTGATTTGTGATGAAATAATATATGTCCTTTTTTTCTCAACATAAGAAGTAAAAAGCTGGGCCAGCCCGGTGGCACACTGCTACAGTGCGCCGCTTGGGAAGCGCGGTGGCGCTCCCGCCGAGGGTTCGGATCCCACATACAGACCGGTTCCCGCTCACTGGCTGAGCGAGGTGCGGGAGCAACACCGAGGGTTGCGATCCCGTTGCCGGTCCCGGTCCGGTATGGGCGCAACACTGAGGGTTGTGATCCATTGCCGGTCACGAAAAAAGACAAAAAGGGAAGAAAAAAAAAAAAAAAAAGTAAAAAGCTCTAGTGGCAAGTCTAAGGGTCATAATCATTTCAGAGCAGTGAGGTGACCAGAGCACCACTGCAAAGATGCACACAGTGACTGTGGCGGGACAGGAGGACCTGCGGGCTCTTCGAGGACAAAATCTGAGGAAGTGCTCACACACTGTCCTTTGTGGTCTGCTTTTGTAATCGAAAGAGAAACTAAGTTTCCATTCCAGCTTAGTGAAAATTAAGATGTAGGGTTTTTCCATATTAGACCCCCTGAATTCTGTCCAAATGAGCCCATACAGAGCCTTCTCTTCTCTCCTTCCTCACCAGCGAAATGGAACTGATGACTCTTTCCTCACCAGGCTGCTGGGAGACCTTAGTGTCACACGAGTGTAATGCTGGCACATAGTAGGCACTTAATAAATGTAACTTGGCTTCTTCCTCTCATCCATGACTTGAAATGCTCTTAGTTCACACCTATGGAAAGCAAGGAAGATAAATAATCTCCTAGAATTCTCGATGAAATGATGTCCTGATTATTACGTGAATTCCAAATTGGGAATCCTCAAAGCCTAAACCATCCTCCCACAGGTGAGCATCAGCCCATGGACTATCATCCCCTCATGGATAAGCATCCTCATAGTTCACTCTCTGACCTCGTAGATAGTGGCACCAAATGCATTATGGCAGAGTTGTGTGTTTTTTCCATGGATCAGCCCATGCTTTTACAAAGCAGCCTCCCTCCAGCACTGCATGGGAAAGCAAACCTTCAGCCCAAGCCCTATAATAATCCAAAAACACAGAGCTGCACACATCCCGAGTGGTGCTATAAATGTCTTATAGCAAAAATAGCTACTCTGGGGAGTGTCTCACAGTTTTCTCAAAGCTGTGTCCATACATTATTTCTGTTCAACCTCCTAGCCCTCCTCTTGGTAAGACAGGCTTCACTGAGGTCCACATGAGGTGACTGACCTGGTCAGGGTCACAGAGGCTGTATGTGTAATTAAAGAAAAGAACTAGTTTTTATGGAGCGTCCACCATGTGCCATGTGCTTTACACACACATAGATTTCTTAGCCACCCTGTTGTTGAGGGTGTCCCTTACACTCACGCAGTCAGGGTGATGAATATCTTACAGCATTAACAACAAACTGGTCCTGTGCCATGTTTCAGGGAGAAGCACCTACTATGTGCCTGGTATATTCCAGGCCTTTCACATACACTATATTTAATCCTTATAAAACAGGGAGGCACATCCTATCAATACTACTTCTTACAGATAAGGGAGCTAAGATGCAGAAAGCATGAGAGATGTGCACAAGGTCACAAAGGGCAGACCAGGACTTGAACAAGGCCCATCTGCATACAAATCCCAGCTCTTTTCATGACACAACATTGACCTTACTCAACTCCGACTGTGTACTCAGGCTTGTGTTAAAGCAGCCCTGCTGTAAGCTCAGCAGGGTCATTAGAGATGAGGGAAAGAGACTAGGAAAGGCTGAGGGCACACCAAACGTCACCCAGCAGCTGAGTGGCCGGACTGGGCTTTGAGCCCAGCAATTCTGACTCCAGAGCCCACCCCTATGGATAAGTTCTCAAGTATCTCAGTGATTCTCTGCTGAAGGAGGTGAGGCCTGGGGGACTTTTCCCAATAGATACTCCCCCGGGGACTCTGAAAGGCCCAGCTAGTGGTGGTCGCCCCTCCCAAATTTCATAACTGCCTTTCCAGAGGCCCTGTCACTGTCAGGATCTGCAATGTCCTTTGGGAGAGACTGAACAGAGAAACAAGACTGGGAACCCCTGTCCAAATGAGGGACTGAAGGCTAAACCTACTTGCCATGCTAACTTTACCCAAAGTCAGCATTAAGTGGGTATTGATGATTCTGTTTCCCTTGTTAGAGTTCAGAATAATTTCTTGTGAAATTTGGAAGGGCTGGGAGACTTTCTGCAGCGGTGATAATGTTCTGTATCTGCACTGTCCAAGACAATAGCTCATGCCTATTGAGCATTAGAAATGGGACCAGTGTGACTGAGGAACTAAAGTTTCCATTTGATTTAATTCTAATTAATTTAAATTTAAATGGCCACATATGACTGGTGGCTACCATCTTGGACAGCTCGGCTCTAAGGCACATCTAGTAAATACACCTTAGCAGGAGGGATGCTGAATAGTGCAAACAGAATGGGAAGTAGAAATTTAATAACATCAGCTCCAGGAAGGGGCGTCAAGAGGTTGGGACTGCAAGAAAGCCCGGCTGGTCCACTCCAGCCTAGGCCTTCCCCAGTACCCCTGGTGCCTGGGCTCACATTTCACTGCCAACACAGACAGCACCCCAGAAGCCTGAGGGTGGCCCTGGGAGAATACTACCGAGAACCTCTAGTAAGAAATTCTCTCACGCACCTGCGGGACCAGCACTCCACTTCCACCATCTCTTTTAATCACAGGAGTTGGCATCACTAGCCTCAATTTACAGGTGAGAAAACAGGCTCAGAAAGATCCAGTAAATGGCCCTAGTTCACAGAAACAGCAACTCCAATGTGCATCCAGTCTGCAAGGCCCTGGGGCCTGGAACCTCCTTTCCTTATTGCAAAGAGGGAAAGATTTACAAGGTCTGCACCTTTGCAAACATTCCACCAGCAGCGGGCAGGCGCCAAAACATCCCTTGGGGGCAATGTGACTGGAGCAAAATTCGCGTTTAGTTGCCTGTCGGCTACATGCACAACTAATGAAAAGTTGGCACTGTTGCAATATTTAGGGGAACAGTTAGCTTGGAATATACTGGGGGCCTCTTAGTCAAGGTACGTGTTGCTATCAGACCTTATTTTCTGAGATGCACTGGACAAAGCAGGACAGACCTCTAACAACTTTCCGGTACTGTGGGGGGAACAGAGGGCCAGAAGGAGCCACAGTGGGAGTGAGGGAGGAGAGAGAGAGAATGCGGACATAGGCTGAGATGAAAGGCAAGATCTCTCCCAGTTTCTGAATGTGCTTAGCACTTGATCATAATCCACATAAATGTAGAATTTGGAGCCAGAGGGAGCACTGGAAATAGCTTAGGCCATCATTTAAGGAATCTGAGGCCCAGAGGTGTGATCACCCTAATATGTCACAGCTAACCGGGAACTTTCTCCAATATCAGCAGCATTGTTTTCAATGAAAAGAAACTGGAGAGCTATTTTAGCACTAACTCATCTGGGCCCTCCACAAGGACAGGAACCTTGTTCACTGGCATGTCTCTAGTGCCTAGAACAGCATAGGACACTTAGTAGACACAGGACAAATATTTTTTGAAGGAATGAAAGTAGTCCTCACCTGGGTACAAGGAAAATGTCTAAAGGGTGGAAAGTGTCTAAATGGTTTGTGGGCCAGCCAGGCAAACTTGGGAAGAAGGTCTCACCCGCGTTGTAAGGACCCTGTGTCCCCTTGGTGCCTCTGGTCCCTCTGGTCCCTTGTCCACCCCCACAGTGCGCTTGTTCTCAGATTCAGGTGAGTTAGGTCCGGCACAGCTTCACTTGCTGAAAACTCAGAGGCTGCACAGAGAGGCCAGAGAGCAACCCCAGGGCTGGCTGTGCCACTGGGCAGAGGAGGCCCTCGCTGCATGAACCACACTTCCCAGGGGCTGGGATAGGGGCACCAATAGCCTGAGCAGCTGTCACTTTCCATGACATGCAGGGCTGCATGGAAACAGCTTCCAAGGTGGAGTGAGGGGCGATTGCCAGGTTTGTGAGCTTCCTCAGCATTAATCTTCCCAGAGAAGGAGTCAATTTGAAAAGCAATTTTCTAGAGACTTTATCAAGAGAGTCGGTGAAGGGTGCTCAAATAGAATCAAGGGGAAAAATACAACAGGCTGTGTGCCTGGTTGCGCCAGGCATGGCAACAAGCAGAGAAAACCCAGGAGTGAACTGCTCAGCACAGGGCACCCCCAACCTCCTCTGCACCCCTGAGAGAACTGTTCACTCAGCTCCATTAAGACTGTGGTGACACGTGTGATCTGACACTAAATTTTAAGTGAATTTGGAAATTAATGCTAAAGCCTGATATGAATGCCAGAAGGAGCATGGAAGAGAGAGAAAAGAGAAAAAGCTGCCACAAACCAGCCGTGTGGCTGGGACCAGCCCTTCTAGGCTGCAGCATCTTCCTGCATGAGTTAATGCCGCCTGACTGTACCACATGGGGAGGGAGACACCTCACAATGACCGCATTCTGAGTGCTCTCGTGGGACTGCCGCTTTGCAGGCAAGTCAGGCACTCAAGGAAGAGTGGCTGTTATTATTCTAACAAAACAATCACAGCTTCACAACTTTGCCATACAATTGAGGATTCATAACACAGACTGCATTCCATGGGGCCCCCCGGAAACAACACCTGTTTCTAGGCACAAGGCAATTGACCACTTACTTGCACCGATATGCAATAAAATGAAGGTACAAGCCGTCCTCAAGTCCCCAAGTTTGTCTTTTATAGGACTTAAACACCAGGCTTTTGTACATCATCTCTGTAGTGTCAGAGAGGGGCTCTTAAAGCTCTTGATGCCTTATTTCTGCAGCCAGTGAGTCCCAGAGCGTGGCCTGGACACTAACACCCTGGGACTGTTTAACATATCTCTGCAGAGCCTTCTTTTGTTCCACAAACAACCATCTCCTATTTAACCTTCATATGATTGACTTTTTCCCAGCATGTATCTCCTTTCTCCTCTACAATAAGAATGAATTTTATTCCTTTTCTTCTTGTAAAAGCAATATATGGACACTAGGAAAATCAGAAAATACAAGTGAGGAAAAAAAAGAATAAGAAACATCTGGCAAATACTGTTTCTAGGCTCTCCCAGTGCCATCATGCTTGCTAAAAACATCACCTGTAAGAGGAGGGAATGACGGTGTCCTTTCTCTACCAAGCTTGCTGCCTTGAATTCACATCAGGCTCTTAATTTAATTTCAAAGTAACAACATTCCCAGAAGAGTCCAGTTAAATGCCTCCTCTCCCAGGGGACCCGGCTCCAGTAAGCAGTTCACATGGCAGGGCAGGGATTGGGGGAGTTTTTCAAGCAGCCAAGCCCTCCATGGCACTAATCAAGCCTGACTCTCTGGGGTTGACTGGTGTGGCCTCTGACCTCTGCACACACCCCAGCCCCCAAGGCTTCTAGGAAAATGTGGATTCCTGATACAAGTTTGTGTGGCTGTTCCCACTCCAACCTGCCTTTCAGCTTTCCAAGGTGCGCGGCAAGATTCCAACATTTCTCCCCACCTCCCTCCTCTGCTCCCTTGTGCCTTCACAAATGCACAGTGTTCGTTCCCAAGCACCTCAGACCAGGCAACAGGTGGCTCACGTTCTACTTCCCTTGTCACCCCTGCCATCACTCCCCCTCCTTTGTCCTTGTCTCTTACATCCACCCTACTACCCATGGAATTCCTGGGAAAAACAGACAAGACAACCATCATGGAAAACCAGCACGCATGGGCCGGCCCGGTGGCGCACTGCTACAGTGCGCCGCTTGGGAGCGCGGTGGCGCTCCCGCCAAGGGTTCGGATCCCACATACAGACCGGTTCCCGCTCACTGGCTGAGCGAGGGGCGGGCACAGCACTGAGGGTTGCGATCCCGTTGCCAGTCCCGGTCCGGTACGGGCGTGACACTGAGGGTTGCGATCCGTTGCCGGACACGAAAAAAAGACAAAAAGGAAAAAAAAAAAAAGAAAAGAAAGAAAACCAGCACGCAGCCCCTGAGGAGAGAGTCTCTGGGGAAGGGGACAGCTGAGAGCCAGCAGCAGCCAATGCTCAATGCTGGATGGTGTACCTCCCAGGGAAGGGGGACAGAGCCAGGCGCCAGCCCCTTCTACAGAAACTCCTTTAGCCATGGTGTGCCTGAGGTTGTCTCAAGACCACTCCAGACTTGTCTTCTGTCATAGAGATGATCTCCACACTAGAACCACCTCTTTCCTGTTAACACACAGAAACTCATTGCACGGTGGGCTGCGGATCTGATTTCCAGCTAAAGTGGCTGTCCCATCTCTGACTCTTAGCCAATCAAAGAAATGTTTTCATTTCTCCCCCAGGGAAATAATGTCACTTTTCTGCAGGAGTTTCTACAAATTGACTTGTAAAGGGACTGTCACTGTGTATCTCCAGTGCCTAAGTGCCGTGGGTGCAAATTGGGACAGAAAACACATTTTCTTAGAATTCAGCTGGTGTTTTGAATGCTTATGATGATAGGGTCTATTACATTTGACAAATGATTCGTGACGTCTTATAATACATAGAATGGTTATTGCTCAGATTAAGTCTCTGGTTTTGGCTTTTGAACTTCTGTCTTGAACTTTTCAAAGGGCCCAGACTATGGGATAGAAAAGGGGCTCCAACTCAACACAGGACTCAGACCCGGGGTCTCTCTTCCTGTCATTATTCTCACACCTCTAACTGTGCTTCTTAGAAGGTTCCAGAACCCCTCTGGCTCAAGTCTAGAAGGAAAGCCCCATTCTGGGCCTGCCTGCTTTCCTGCATAGAAACCTTGTGGTAAAATGTGGTGTTTCCCTCTTACCTTAAGGTTCTGGAGATTCCAGAGACCTCTAGAGAGGTGGCTAGAAAACCTGCATAACAGGATGTATGCTTTCCCCAAGTGCTGTTCCTGGAGCCTATGAGTCAAAGCAAAAACTGACTGTTCTTGAATTAGAAACCCGAGAAATTTTCTGCGAATTGCTGTTGTTCTGGTCAGATTCAAGTTCAACATACACAATTTAGACCTGTGCTATCTGATACAGAAGCAACTAGCCACACAGTGATTTAACAAAATTAATTAATACAAGTATAATTAATTAGAATTGAATAAAATAAATTGAAAGTTCAATTCTTCACTAACACTAGCCACATTTCAATTATTCATGGGGCCAGTGACTACTGTACTGGAGAGCACAGACATAGAATATTTCCATCATCATAGAAAGTTCTACTGGCCGGTGCTGGTCTAGATATTTGTGAATATACTTTATATATGGGTGTGCATATACACACATATCTACACACTATATATATAATCGTAGTTCATCTTCACAGCAGCTCTTCAAGGTAGGAATTGATACCCCCATTGCACGTGTAAGAACAGTGAGGCTCAGATAGTTCAAATGCCTTGCCCTCAACTGCCCCCTTAGTCTCAAGCTCTTTATGCTACCCCATGCAGCTGACCACCTGCAGAACCCAATGTTCTGAACAAATAGCATTTTCTTTGAGAGATCCAGGTAATGGCCCTCGTACCCTAACCTCTGAAGTTGGCCTAATGCCTGCTTTCCTCCAAACTGGATGATTTTCCCCAGAGCCTGGGAGCAGAGAGACCACCACTGTCACTGGGTCTCCATAACCCACAGATGCTTCACGCATCATTCAGGATCAGCATCCCAGCGGCATGCACACAGCGGCACCCCGTAAAAACTGTTAAAGTACATATTTTTAAAGTTCCTCAGGAGAGTATTGCTTGAATTAATGAGCTGTGTATAAGCTTCAGCAAGCTCTCCCAGGTTTGGGGCCTTGGTTCCAAGGTTCCAAGGACCATGCAGAACCAAGCCTTGCCTCTGAGCTGGGTCTGTGACCCGTGACTTTGGGTAGAGGTGTCCTACAAGATGTGTGTTTAAAAATAGCCACCATCCTGTCCTCCAAAATAGAAGCATATCAAGGAAGGATATTAGCATAGGTGATGGGCCAGGGAAGGGAAACCAGGCCTGTTCTCGGGGTTTTGTATTCGCACTCTCATTTAACCTCATAAGAACCCCCACAATAGTGCAACCTCCAGGTACTTAAATAATTT
This sequence comes from Galeopterus variegatus, assembly GCF_000696425.1. NCBI lineage: Eukaryota > Metazoa > Chordata > Mammalia > Dermoptera > Cynocephalidae > Galeopterus > Galeopterus variegatus. The sequence goes on from NW_007726240.1 coordinate 492,419, forward strand.
GCCCAAGCTCTCATGACCAGTGAGCACAGAAGCAGAATTCTAACCCAAATAGGTTTATTCCCGAAGTCTGGAGTCTTTCCATTACACCATGCAATCCTCAAGTGTCATGTCCTTTTTATGTATCTAGCGCAAGAACCTTTGAGCATCTCTTATTCAAGGAGGCCATCTCCAGAACAGAGATCAGTTATAAGGCAAGATGGCTTAGGGGATGCTTAGGCTGACCCCCCATGGGGCTCCAGCTCTATGGCCAAAGAGACCACCTAAGTCTCCTGATCTTTCATAGAATGTCTTGCTCTAGAATTAACCCAACTTCAGCATTTTTTATAATAACAATAACAATCATATTAGCAATAGCTTCTATTTATAATGGTCCTTTGCACTTTAAAAGGAAGGCATTATGAGTTCTCAGTCTAGGTTGTCCCAATAGTGGACCCAGCTGACAGTTTTTTGAGAGATGATCCCAGGAAACACAAGTGAGGAAGTGGAGATGTGAGACAGGGAAGGGGAAAAGGCCGATAAAGTGTTCATGAATGAACAGGTTGCCACCATGGACAACTAGGCTCAATCCCAGTGGGGACCCTGAATTGTCCCACTGAGGAATATTTGTCAACCACCTCCTGTCAATCATCGGTAGAGGGTTGCCCCTAAGGGGTTAAATCCCTGACACCTTTGAGCTGCAGTGCACACAGGCTGAGAAAGCTCCCACGGTGCAAGTACAGGTGCAGGGCCAGGGAAGCAGCTGGGAGATGCTAATGCCTGTGATGGGTACACAGAGCTGCAGCTGCAGGAGACATCAGAGTTGCCTTGGGAAACGTGAGAGGGATATCAGCAGCTTCTTCTATGGTCCCCTTCTACACAGTTTCTGAGTGTAGGTGACTTGCTCAGGCTCTCACTGCTGGTATGGGAATTAACCCAGGTCTGTCTGATTAACCCCAAAGCCCCTATTCTTTCTGCTACCTCAAGCTGCCTTCAAAACCCCTCATGTGATGTGCCCACCACCTCTTACCCTCTGTCCTCCTCACTTTGCCTTCAGGAAAATACCATCCACTGGCAAGTTGGTGCTGACCCTCACGACCGATGCATGCGAGGGGAAGGAAAATTTCGTCCGCTACCTCGAGCACGTGCAAGCTGTCATCACAGTTAACGCATCTAGGAGAGGAGACCTGAACATCAACATGACTTCCCCTATGGGCACCAAGTCCATTTTGCTGAGCCGGCGTCCAAGGGATGATGACTCCAAGGTGGGCTTTGACAAGTGGCCTTTCATGACCACCCACACATGGGGGGAAGATGCCCGAGGAACCTGGACCCTGGAGCTGGGGTTTGTGGGCAGCGTGCCCCAGAAGGGGGTGCTGAAGGAGTGGACCCTGATGCTGCATGGCACCCAGAGTGCCCCCTACATCGACCAAGTTGTGAGGGATTACCAGTCCAAGCTGGCCATGTCCAAGAAGGAGGAGCTGGAGGAAGAGCTGGACGAAGCTGTGCAGAGAAGCCTGAAAAGCATCCTAAGCAAGAATTAACCCACCACCACCCTCCCTCCCCCATCTCTGCCTCTGTCCTCGCTCCATGTCTCTGGCAGGCACCTAGCAATTACTGTCACCCCACACAAGCAACTCCATCTTCTGGATCTGAGGCTTTGCTCACTGTCAATGATTATTTTCATTACAAAGGAAGCAATCTTTTCTATTCCATGCCTCAATACAGTGTCCCCACCAACATCTGTGTCCTATGTGTGACTCTAAGTTCTTTATGTCTGTCATTCCAATGGGTGATATCCTGCAAACAAAACTGGGACAGCTTTCCCAGCACATTTTTTTATGTCTGAGAAAGAAAAGAATGCATTTAAAAAGCCACACACAGCGACTTCAAGAACGTTTGTCCGTGGCCTCAACTGAGGAGCTGGTGGGTAACAAGAAAATTAAGGATGATGACAGAGAGTGAGCTCTGCATCTCTTAGAGCACAGGAAATGCTGAAAATTCTTTGGGAAAGATGTTTTGAATTTAGCAAGATTTGTCAGGGACGTAGATTAAGGTGCACACAGAGAGCCCTAATTGCTGGAAGGGGAAAAGAGATTCAGAAAAGCATGAACACTGGAAGTCTTACCACCAACACCGAGATCGTAATTCACTCTACTGAGCCAGCATGATAAAGGTGACACCTAAGTAGCTTGTCCGTCCTTCACCAGCTGCTGCTCTGAGTTATGGGAAAATGTGCTAGAGCAGCCCAGATTTCTCTCAGTTTGGGTAGAATTCATCCCAGCCCCAATTTTCTGGGGTTTCTCACATAGGTATCCAAAAGGGAAGAAAAAATTTAAGGCAGGTTTGGCAACACATCTGATGAAGAGTAGTTTCCTAGTTTTAACATACAAATACTCCTTTTCCTAAGTCGCTTTGGGGCTTCTTAATCTGATGTAAGTTAGAGGCGAGGTGAGAATTCTTTTGACAGCTTTACACCCATATACTTGGGTTTTGATTTCTGCAAAATGTAATTGGAGAGAAACATCTTACTCCATCATCATGTGATTTCATTGATGTGTTGGGAAATGGCCTCTGCTCTGGAAGAGGCATGTGAAGGCTGAAGGGGGCCTGTCTGAACATATGAGCGGCCATCTTCACGTGGACCTCCATCTGTGTGCAGCCTCTTCCGCCAAGAGCAAGGCATGCCAACTCATCCCCCAGTTCTTGAAGGAAGCAAGAGAAGACCTCGGTTAGGAAAGCACATAGTTACCATTTTGTCAGCTCAGAAACCCATGAGAAGTTTGACATGCAACCCAAAGGTTATAGCTTTCAACCCCAGAAGGCACCATTTAATTACCGAAGTGATCTGTTGTCACCTTGTTTTCCTACTCAAGGATTGGCTTCCCATCCCCAATCCCAATACCCACCCATTCCCAAGAAATGATTTGTTCTCACCCACTTCTGGCTCTATCCCTCCCTTCCCATGGGAGCATGTAGTTCCAAACGAGCCTGGAGTTCCTTTTTTAAAGTCAGCAACTCAAGAGCACTAGGTCTGATCCCCTGAAGGTGGCAAGTTTAAGAGAAAATTCTGGAAACCCCATTTTCTTTCTTTTCTCCTCTGTATTGGCATGAATTTCTGTCTTCTCTAACACCTTGTGACCTTCCTATATCACGCTTTAAAGTGTAATGATATTTATGATTTTTAAAAGAAATTTATTACTTGTTGCAAACGTCTTTTTAAATGAGTTTAGATTTAAAGAAAAATAAAAGGAAATCATTGAAAATCCATTTCACATTAATGGTCTGAAAATAAACCAAAGGACATTATGTGTGCATGTGTGTATAGGTGCACACAGAACTATATATATACATATGTAGACTATACACATGTGTGTATATATGTGTATATATACATACACTTGTATAAATGTATATACACACATATGCCTAAAATGTGTGTATGTGTATTTATTGAAGAAACAGACACCATATTCATCTCTAAAAGAATATTCAGAGAATATCAAGATGATTCTGGCTGAAGAAAAAGGCCAGTGAAAATTCAGGTGAAAATGTTCTTTGATTCCCATTACATCACCTCTGTAATTTTGCAGCTCTCTGTATAAACATTAAATGTCTTATATAGCAGCAAAAATATAAAATAGCTGTCCATATTTTCACAGTTGTGGTATAACTTATGAAATCAGAGAGTAACTTATCAGCTTCTTAATAGAAATGGCAAGTTTTGATATGAATATACAGTATATAAAAATATATATAATACTATATATAAATATTTGGTCTCTTTCATTTTTTGCATCAGTATTAACACTAAAATATGTCTAGCAAGTGACATTTTTATGATATCCCTAATCCTAGCACAAGAGACAGTTATTTATAGTCATTTACTTTTAAAAATGAAAATAAGTGAATAATTATTAATCAGGTTAACATCGTTACTCCCTGTGACAGAGTTTTATAAGTAAATTTAGACACTGTAAATTAGGAGGTTCAACAATAAAACATGATCTTCCAGAAATTATGTGGGATGTGCTATACCTTACATGAAAATACTTCCATACATTCTAGGGACAGAAAATAAAAAGTTGCCCAAGAGAGATCTAAAAAGCCTGCTTTAGCAAATATGCATGAAAGGCTTATAATTAGCATATAAATCATATACAAATTATGACCTACAGAAGCATTTTTCAGACTCAGGTTACATCTATTAGTGGGCTGTAAAATCAATTTAGGAAGTCAATACCAGAATTTTTTAATAGAATAGAATAGATCATGCATAGTAAAGATAAATTTTGTTTCCTGAAATATTTGCTTCGAGGACATGTATGTGTATACGTGTGTGTGTGTGTGTGAGTGTAGTGTACATACTAGCTCACGTGTAAAATACATTTCTTATTGTGGGTCACAGTCAAAAATATTTTAGAAACACTCTTCTAGAATATTAATACATACTTATATATGCTATATTATGTTATATATTTTATATAATAATATATAATAGTATGCAAGTATATCATAATGTTATAAAATATATAATTTATTCAGGCTAGACTAAGTTACACCATAGTAACAAACAGCCTCAAAATCTCAGTGGTTTAATACAACAAATTTATCATTCATGCAAATTCCAGTGTTCAATGACTCCCCAAAGCCACAGACCTCCATGCAGTGACTCAAGGATCCAGGCTGCTTCAGTCTTGTGATTTGTAATCATAACACGATGCTGCTATAATCAACACATAGAAGAGAACCCAAGGAGGACTCTTGTCCACTCTTCTGTGTTTAGCCTGTAGGATACAGGCTAACTTGCCACTTCCACCCACTGTGTACTGGCCATTGCTGGTCACTGACCCTGCCTAAATGCAAAGCAACTGGGAAATGCAGGGTGACTAATGGAATGCGTGATGAGCATTTGAGTCTCTACCACAGAGAGTACTTAAACTCCCTTAAAACATATTCTTCAGTCCCGATTTACATGGACACTCTCTTCATGGATAGTACCATGAACATTATTACAAACTAGCTATACCTTACCCCATGTGACCATACACTGGTCCAGAAAATTCTTAAGTTATTAATAAAATATTAATATACTATATTTATCATCGTTCATTGTAAAAATAATTTATAATATTGTCCTCTGATACAATACTTATCATACTGAATTATTAAAATCTTAAGAGAGCCTATGACTAAAAACAGATATTGAAGGGTATAAGGTCCAAAGTTTGATCTTGTGATACTGAGATACTTCTTGTCAATACTTAAGTTCAAAGATTGATTTCCAAAAAATTAAGTTTAAAAAATTGATAAAATTCTTTTAGAGTTACTACTGTATGTTACTGTTACTATCACTTATAAATTGAGTAGTTTTCATGTGATCAATGCATTCATTGATTGGAGTGATTACATGAAAACCACACAGTGTCAAACCTTCAGGACACATAGCCAAACATTTTATATTTAGAGAGAGAGAAAAAGAAATGCTAAATTAGAGAAACTGGTGACTTCATAGCCAGAGTAAGTTTTTAGAGGCAAAAAGTCTAATTTGATAGAAATTTCTAAAAATTGAAATGCAAAGGTTAGGGACAGTGGTTGGGGGAGAGGTTGAAGGGTTCTAAAACCATTGGCACAGACTGGCTCCTGGATTAACACAGGCGATCTGCTTTGTAGCCAGCAGGTGGTTCTGTATCCAGAGAAGGAGTAAGTCACCAGAAAGCATGAGAGGGACAAGGATACTCAGCACATGGGGCTCAGAAACATGTAGAATTGGGGTGAGGATAGCTAGCAGTGTCAGGCAGCATCAGGGTAGGGACACACACAGCTGGTGAACAGGAGAACTCCAGTCCCTGAATTGCTGAAGTCCACAGAGGATAGAGGCCAATGTACTAGGGGATCCACTCCCGGACTGGGTGCACAGAAACCATCCCCCTGCCAGCGGCCCCCTTCCAGGCCCTCCCACAGCCTCTGATGCCTTATTCAGCTTCCTGGGAATATTAACACCAGCATAAGGGATACAAGAGCCTGGATCTACAGAATTGTAGATCCCCTCTTTGCATTGCAAATTAATCAACTAGTGCTTGAGTTTTTCCACTCATCTCTAGTGTGCTTAATTGAACCCTTTCCTTGGTTCAAAAAACTCTGATGGAATTTGGTTTTGGATTCTCGAGGGACTAAGAATCAAAGTCTGACTTGGGGTAAATTCTCCCAGCCAACCTGCCAGATTCGTTTTTCTTGTAGAACTTAGAAGAGAGTCACCGTTCTTGAACCTGGGGATAGAATGAACTCACAGTGAGAAATGCACTCAGCCCAAAGAGATGGTAACTCTGCGATGCTAAATTCCGAGTGCTCAGCCCTGCGTGGTTTGGGGTGAGGTGGGGTGGGGTGGGGTGGGAAGGTGATTAGAAATCTCAGCTCACAGAGTTTCAGACACCAGAACAGCCAAATGAGGCTGGCAAAACCTTAGGTCTAATGTCAACTGTCACCAATTTCCACCAAGGAGGCTTCAGCTCTCACCATCCCAGAACAGGAAGTCCCACCTCATTCTGCTCTCAAAGATGTCCCTCTGTACCCAAGAGGACAGCCCATGGGCAACGCCAAGCTGGATGGAGGGCAGAGGCTAAAAGTGGTCTTTAACTCTTCTGGCCCCATGTCTTGGGACCACTCACTGGCCACAAGTGACGGGTAAGCCACCTGGTAAGCAACATGCAGGTGAAGGGGGCAGGTGGGACTGGAGAAGGCACCAGCACAGTGGAGTTATGACCAGAGATGTATCTCCTGAGAGAATATAAATCTCAACTCAAAAACCCTGCATTTGAATAAAACATAAGTCAATATGGCTTTTTTATGGCATTTATTTGCATTTATCCACACCTGAGAAAATGGAGTCAGGCACCTGTGCTAATCGAGGAGGCTGAATGCTGCCCTCCATCCTCAAAGTGCCAAATGCCATATGAGCTTGGAGGTGACTTCATTCACCAGCAAGATCCCAGCCACAAATCTACAATAGAAAAAAATTTAGAATAGGGCAGGCATGTTAGATCAGTTGCCTAAGGCAAGGTGTTAAACCTTGGTGCTAAACCCAAGGTCAAGGGTTCACATCTCCGCACCAGCCAGCTGCCAAAAATAAACTTGATTGTAATAGTTGCTTGAAGTTCCTTTCTTATAACACAAGCTTCAAGTCAAGGAGAGAGCTAAATGGCATTTTCCAGCCTGAAGGTGGGAGAAAGAGGCAAGTAGCCATGCCAGGTTGGAAGTGTCTTCTGAGATGCAAATCGGCTTTCGTAGCAGATGCTGCTAGTGCATCCCCTGTGCTAGAGAGACAGCAAACTACAGCCCAGGGACCTGGTGCAGCCCACTGACTGTTTTTGTGCACAGTCTTGAAGGAAACAGCCGTGTTTATTTGCTTTTGTACTGCCTGTAGCTGCTGTCATGCTACAACAGCGGAGTTGAAACACTGCACAGCTTATAATCTGGCCCTTTCTAGAAGAAGTTTACCAACCTCTGCCCTATATTTCCTTAGCCCACGGAGGTCCCCTATAGACAGTTTCCACACATGCCAAAGGCCACTCTGTCTCTGTGCCAGGGGCGTTCTCCAGCTGCAGAGGACACCAGGCGTGGGATGGAGCAGGCCAGAGGCACCGGGCATTATTGCCCCAGGCCACCCTCAACTGAGGAAGGCGGGAGCTGGCAGATAAATACTTCAGCTTCCTCGCCTCCTTCTGGGACTAGGTGAAGATGTTCTGCCCTCTAAGAGAGGGTTCCCAGTGGGATTGAGCCCCAGTTGCCCACAGCAATGGCCTGCTCATTAATGCATCCTGTGTTGTCCCGACATTCAAATCAGTCATCTGACCTGGCATGGGAGCAAAAGACTAAAGGCACTACCTGGCAGCTGGGGCTCTCCGGGGTTGCCCCCAGGACAGCTGGCACTCTCTCACCTGAGCCACGCAGCTCTTTCTGATAAAGCCAATGAGTAGAGACCTTGGGGTTGAAACAATCTTGACCTAATCTCAAACTTCCAGTGTCTAAGAGGCCCAGATGACTGGTATGGGGCTGGACATGGAATGTGAGTGCCTCATGGGTCACTTCTGGTCTGCAGAACTTCAGGAAGCAGCTGGCTAACAGCCTAAACGGAGAGGATGAAATTAATATGACCTAGAAGAAGCCTGGAAGGGCCCATGGGGGGAGGGGGCCAGACGTCTGAGGAGGAGGCCTCCACAGCCTAGAGCAGGTGTCTCTGAGGAGATGGTAACGAGGCTGGTTCTGCATGTGCTGGGAAAACTGAAAACTGGATTCAGCTGCTGCTACAGGAAGACACTGCCACTGCCAGGGTGAAGAAGCTGTCTTGATGCATTGGGGCTGCTGCAACAGCGTACCATAGACCTGCAACCGTCTACACAACAGAAATGCTCTTCTCACAGTTCTGGAGGCTGGGAAGTCTAAGATCAGGTGCCAGCAGATTCAGCATCTGGTGAGGTCCCTCTTCCTGGTTCGCACCCTAACCTCACATGGTGGGAGGGGTTACGGGGTCTCTGAGGTTTCTTTCATAAGGACACTAATCCCATTCATGAGGTTCGGCCCCTATGATCTAATCACCTCCCAAAGGCCCTACCTCCTACCTCACCTTGGGGGTAAGGATTTCAACATGTGAATTTGTAGGGGACACAAACATTCAGACCATAGCAGAAGCATGGCCAGGGTGATGCAGACAGCAACAGAAAGCAAACAAAAGGGAGCAGGTCCCTGTCCCTCCTCCAGCCTTCATTCTTCCCTAGCTCCCCTTTGACAGGTATTCCAGAGAGCAGCTTGCATAGCAGGAACGAGGTAGCAAAGTCCCAGCCCCCACGTCACAGAGCAGAGAAAGGCAGTTTGGAGCAAGATTCAGGAGTTTACCATCTGGCACACTGAGCTTCCCGCAGTCAAAAATCTAACAAACCACCTGTACCCAAGTCCTTGTTTAGGGTCTGTATTGGGGGCAACCCAACTTAATTCAAATCTCAAGTTATGGTTTGATCCCAAACCTCATTAATTAGCTGTTCTCTTTGGGATCTTTGCGGTTGCAAGCAACAGAGACCATCTCTAACTAAGGAAAACAAATGAGCAATATGTCAAAGGCATGTGGAGTAGCTCAGAACTGAAGGAGAGACTGAAGAATCATCTTAAACCATCCTAGAAAAAGGGCCAAGCTTGGCACAGGTTTAGGGACCTGGATTCACAGCAGGAACTGGGGGTGATCTTGTTAGAACACACCCATCAGAGGGCAAGCTCCAGCATCTGCAGTCTTGGTTTCTCTGACTCAGATCTCAAATTCTGACAAGAGGGAATCTGATCAGTCTAGTTTGGGTCACTTTCCCCCCACCCAAGGCCAGAGAAAGGCAAGGTATCTTGACTGACAGTCTGATCACGGCTGCACCCAGTGTGGGAGGGACAACTCCATACAAAACCAGGACCGTTGCCTGAGGAATGGGAGGTGCTGCTGGACAGGAAAGGGCAGCAGATGTCAACAGCTGTCTTAGGTTGGGTCCTCCTGGAAGCCAACCCTGAGACAAGAAGGGAAGGCCACATCGCTTATTTGAGAGAAAGCATGTGTGCATAGGGGAGCAGGGAAGTGGGACAGGGAGGGAGGCTAACACAAGGCGTGCTGACCAGTGGCTTCCTCCATGGGCATCTGGGGCTCAAACCCACTGGGGACCTTCAAGAGGCAGTGGAACGTGCCTCAGAGTTATCCCAACAGAAGGGTGAGAGAGCTGGGGTATCTATTCACCAGGTCCTGTCCACCTGTGGTTGGGCACTGCTCCTGGGAGCATGGACTCCCCAGGATTCCCAACCTGCCCTCCGAGTGGACCAAGCACACTCCTAGGACCATGGGAACCCATAAGGCAGAGTTGCCTGTGCTCACAGTGAGAAGCCCTGGAGCAAAGGCACAAACGAGGACAGTGAGTGTCGAGGATCTGGGAGAAGCAACAGGGTGGCTGATACAACAGCAGTGACTGGCCACCAACTTGATGCCACCGCTTTATGGAGCCGGTGGCTTTGGGAGAGTCTCACTCCTAGAGTAGACTTGAGGCTGCATGAGGGAAGAGGAGCCGGAGACCCTGTCATCAATGCTGCTGGGAGGCCTGTTGAGCCACCACTTTGACTAACAAGAAACACTTTTTATGAAACAAAAGGTTTTGTGCTTTTTTCAGAGACCTTGGGGAGAGGAAAAGCCAGGAAATAAACCCACCCTGCAGCTCTCTGGGGGAAGACAGAACCCAGCAGGGGCAAAGGAGGGCAGCTGCCAAGAAAACAAGCAGGTGGGGTAATTCCCAGCGACCCTCAGGTGGGACAAAGAGCCCTCCTGGGCCCTGAGGTGTCCACTGCAGCCAGCCCCACATTTCACACCATGGGCCCGACTTTCAGGCCGAGGTGAGCCTGCCAGGAAGCGGTGCTCACCTGTCCCTGCCTCCCACCTGGACCTCACCTCCTTCCATTGTCCCCGCCAGTCCCCTTCGTTTCTCCCCGTGGACCAGCCCACGTCCATTCCTGCCCCAGGGCCTCTGCCCTTGGAGTTCCCTCTGCCTGGAGTGCTCTTCCCTCAGGTGTGCACACGGCCCATCTTGTCACTCGCGTCACATGTCCTCTCTTCTGCAGTCTTCCTTGACCACGCAATCTAAAGTGGATCCCCAGTCACCATAGCATGCACCTATTGGACTTCCTTCCTAGCACTGTCTCTGACCTACTCTTGGTTGTCTGCTTGCTCGCGCGTCTCCTTCCTCCTCTCTCCCCACCCCAGAACGCCGTGTCTGCGAGGGCAGATCCAGGTCTAATTTTCTCTGCTGACTAACCCATGCCCAGACTGTGCCTGGCACAGAACAGACCCCCAATCCATTTTCTTCATTGACTGATTGAATATAATATAAAAATGACCTTTCTTTCCCAGACAACCCCCTGCCTTTTTAAATGGAATATTCACTGACCACATAGTCTAAAAAATAAAAAGACTCGATAGAGAAAAGAAAGGGTTTGCAGTGGTTGTTCCAGCTAATGGTTTCCATCATTCTCTCTTCAGCTTTGAAGTGATAAATATTTCAAAACTATGCAGTGGAGTGGGTTCTCTATTTATCTTTTTAAAAGAACAGCAAAAGCATGTTTCTTTCTTGAAATCAAAACCTCAAATGAATTCAGAACAAGATTGTTTAAAGCTCTAAATAGAATGGTGACTCCATTTAGTATTCTATTTTTCATAACAAAGGAATCATAGAATGTAATTTGTGCTCCTGTCAGTTTTCTCTAATAACGTGTAGTTGTCTTGACAGATGCTTTTTTTTTAGGCCAATGCAATAATCCATTTAAGTACATTTACTCAGTGCCCTTAATATATTTTGGAGCATCTACACAGGGAAGGAGTTATGTTTTAGTTGGTATAAGTAAAAACTTATTTTCATACTGTTAATAGAAAATAGAGGCCCAAGGGCAACATCAATATTTTTGTAATGATTCTGGCTTAGAGTAATTTCTATTTCTTAGGATATGACAGTATTTGTGTGCACGGGGTGTGTGTGTGTGTGTGTGTGTGTGTGTGTGTGTACACTAGAGAGCACACACACTCACGTGTGACAGGATTATATTATGGTAATTGAAATCATTAATAAATCTGAAAAATCTCCCCCGCCGCATCAGCATAGCACACTGTCTGGCACACAGGATAAGCTCAATAAATGCTCGTTGGACTGATTAACTTCCAAACAAGGAATCTGTGCACTGACATTTGAGTTTGCTTCTTGAAACCTGACCTAGGATCGCAATCTCCAAGTAAGAAATTTTTAAGTATCTCATGCAAAACTACATCCAGTACACATGCTGCAGCACATGGCACTGGTGCCCGGCCTATCTGCCCTCCACTCTTACCACATCCACATATTTCCACGTCTGACTTCCAAATGCCAGCTCCTGTACTTCTCTGCCTCAGGGCTTCCTGGCCCCAGAGTTAACACCCTGAGCAGCCTCTGAACTAACTGACAGCTGGCAGATTAACACCCAGCTGCCTCACCCCTGGGGCAGGTGACACTGAGGCACACATTCTACTCTGCCCCCCAGAGCTCTTCAGTGGGATTCAGTGCCAGGGGCCCTCGGGTGCACTCTGATTTGGTAACACGCCTCTCATTGGCCGCCTGCCTCCCCGTCTCCCTCTCCACGCCACTACTGGGGCTTCCTGGGATCACGTTCCATTGCAACTTTTTACATTCAAATCACTGCTTCAGGATCAGCTTCTGGGGGAACCCAAACTTAGATACCTTCAATAATTTTCTCTCTAACAAAACAGTCATCCACAAAAGCATGCACTTGTGCTTAAAATGAAATGAAAACAAGCCAGTGTCATCAACTAGCATTTTTCTCAGTGAGATCCAGACATCACCTGACTCTCTAATGCGTCTCTAAATGAACCATGATAAACCGCAGGTCTCTTTCCTACATGAGGATGGCTTGATGGCTGTTTAAGAGCCTTGTCCTGAGCATGGCTGAGCCTCCTACATTTCCAAGGCCCCTATTAATTAGACAGAGAATATGCAAGCAAAGAAAACTTTTTAATGAAGGCTTCACTGGCAATGCCAGACGGGTCAACTAGGGTCTAATCCAAACAAGGAACCCTCACTCTTTTCTCATTTGTTCTAAGATATCAATGCATTTCCCCTACAGTGGCCCAAAGACATTTTCTCCCGTTGATCCTGGACATCTTAAGAGCCCTTCTCTCCCAGTTTCTTCTTGTTTGCCTTTGTCTTTCCAATCGTGGTCTCCATGATGACAGAGGTTTCTTCGTACGTCTCAATGCTCTCCGTTGAAATTTTCTCAATGGATTCCACCACTTCTACCTTCTTATATGCCAAAGCCCTGGGAGGGCTTTTTTCTGGCAGGCTGCTGCTCCTGCTCCCGTGATTCTCTGATCCATTCTGAGAGGCCCCAGGCCTTTGAGACTGCTGTGTAGATGGTCCCTCTGGAGCAGGTGTGACCCCAGGACAGGGTTTCCTGGACCCCGCCTCCTCCTTCTGGCCATCATGTTTCTCCCTGGGGCCTTTCAGTTCTTTGTCACTTATCTCACTCTCTACGTCTGTAGACTGCTGGTTGCTCGGGTGTCCATCTTCTCCCCCCTGAGATTCCCCCTGTCCATTCTCCAAAGGAGGCTTGGGCTGCTCAGGAGAGGGCTCCACATGGCCATCAGGACGCATGGTGTCTTCCTCAGTGGAAACAGCCACCCCACCCTTGGCCGGGAGGGAGGAGGAACAGAACTCAGGGTCCACATAACTGGCATCCCCTGTGACCAGCACATGCCGCCCTTTGGTGTAGAGGTCAGTGGGGGGCTCGGGCTCCGGCTCGGGCTTGGGCTCAGGCTGGGGCTCGGGCTCGGGCTCAGGCTTGGGCTCAGGCTTGGGTTCGGGCTCTTTGGGGCTTCTTGCCTTCTCCTTAATCATCTTGCGTAGTTTCCCAAAGGCTTTGCTGATCTGCCCTCCATCTGGCACATCCTCCGGAGCCCCATCTTGTGTTGGGGGACTTGCTCCTTCAGCCCCTGATTGAAGCTTACATTCAACTTCCTCTTTAAGGATCACCTGCACCGGCTTTGTATCTTCCAGACCTCTTAATGGTGCATCTTCCTGAGTTTCGTCTGCCTTAGCTATAATCTCTTTTCTCCTTGGTACATTCTTGGGGAGGGCTTTCTGTCTTGGTTTTGCTGTTGTTATATCCTGCACAACCCTGGCAAGATCTGAAAAAAGACACACACACAGGCTGTAAGTCAAGGATAATTGTCAAGGAAAAAGCTATATGCATTGGAAAATAGGCCAACTATATGGGAGACAAGTGCCTAGCACTAGGGTGGAGTTTCCTACGTATGGGCAAAAGCAACAGGGAAAAAGCCCTGGACCTGCAGCTCCACGGCCCACGTGGAGGTCCCAGCTCTGCCCATCAGCTGTGTGACTTTGGACAAGCCAGTGGGTCCCTCTGGGCCTCCAGAGGGAAGGGAAGGTGCTGCTTGCTCTGGCGCTCAGAGTTCACTATCACATCGGGCACAGACACATAACTCCACTGCTATGACGCTCAGTGAAAGCAATACTGCCACCCCAACTACAGTCCCTGCTGAACTCACCGCGCAAACCTGGATCCACAGACTAGACAACACATTCCACAAGGCCATTCTCTCCTCTGCCTTCCTCAAAGGACAGTCGGCAGAGCTGCCTGGGCCTCACATGTTCAGATGACTTCAGGCTTGGGGACCGAATCCATCCACAGTATATCTCCCTCACTCAACATTTATCCCCCACTAAATACACATCATCACCCCTTGATGGGCATCCCCTTCCCTCCTGAGCCTGAAAAGAAAGTGAGGCTCTTGAATTCAGAAATGACAGGAATCCCTTGTTTCCAAAACCATCCTCATTTCTTCAGATGAGCTGAAAGGAAAAACTGGGAGTTGAAGAAAACACACACAAAAGCTCACCCTGTGTAATCTTTCAGGCTTTCCAGCTCCACTCACATAGGATATTTAACCTTTTTCATCCCAAAGGTCTTCTCCATCCCCTCCCACCAGTAACCACAGGACTAAGACAGACAAAGCCCCAGCATGTATTGCAGGTTGATTCATGATGGTGATCTGAGTGGGAAGAGAGGGCAGGCAGGGTCATGGAGCCACGAGGGAGAAGGGGATGCAGGAGGAACTTGTCAAAGGAAAGCCGTGGAAGCTGCTATGGGAGAAGGGGGAGCTATGGGACCAGGCACAGGATTTCAGGTGCAAAAGGAGAATGCAAGACCCCTTGTTCAAAGTAACTGTGAATTTCAGGACAGCAACAACAGAGCCCTAAGCCTAGCTGGGACCCCCTGCAGGGGCTGCCCCCTGTGGAGCCGCCCTGCATGTCTGGCCCAGGGCCACAGCCCTTCCAATGACGTTCTGACTCTGGACCCCATCTCCACCAACCCCTCAGAGCCGTCTGAGAAGCATGGACTGAAAGGCCCTGTAAGTATGAGCATCAACATTACCATCTTGTCTGTTCTCCCAAAACGCTGTGTTTGTTCAGAACCGGGAGATTCAGATGGGAGGTGACATCTCACATGTGTGCAAAACCATTCCGAAAAGACCCAACGCTGAAGGCAGAAGCCACGCGTGCTTACTAAGCTGTTTCTGCTCAGTTTTGAAGGGGAGAGAAAATGAACAAGAACGGAGCACCTGCTCTGCACCAGACACCGGGTGAGGCACCTTTGCACAGATGAGTTCATTTCACTTGGGAGGGAAAATACAATTCAATATTCACTTCTTGCCGAAACGAAGAAGTAAGCAGTGACTACTGAATTGTATTTCCCCCCCAATGAAATGCTTCGTGACCAGGGATGGCATCCTGAGGTGGCCCATCCTCCAGTCGATTTTCCTCTTTATAACCTTCTCAGCTCAGTCACTTGGCTAAACCCGAGGGAGAACATCAGAGAAGGAGGGAAGGAGACCTCCCTTACATAAAAGCATTTAATTTCCGATGGATTGCAAGGGAGCACGAATGTTAATGTCAGGAAGAAAGCCACTTGGTTATCTCATTTTTCACAAGACAAATGAAGCAGAAGCCAGGGTTGGGGAGTGTTACCTTTCCCACTGGATCCAAGGCTGAGAGAAGTGGTATGGCTCGGGATGATGGGAGCATCAATGAAAGCAGAGCTCAGCCTGGCAGAAAGAACCAGAAAGAGGTGGCACCATCTTAAATCCATCAAGCCAAATACATGGTTGGGGGCAAGACAGGCTCTCCCTAATGTTGAGCAAATATAATAAAAGCTTTCTCGCAATCAAATTGCTCATGAATTATATATATTTTCAAACAGATAACTGAATACAAATTTACACACTGAATAAGGATGGAAAGGAAATCATTGTTTCCTTGACCTCAAATCACAAACTGGGAAACAACTACAGAAACACAGCAAGGTGGGGATTGCTTATAATCTAAAAATGCCACTTCTCTGTGGGACAGGGTTTTTGTTTTGTTGTTTGTTTTTTAATCAAAAAGTTGCCATCCCAGGCTGAAGTATTTAGGGCAAACAGAGTATGATATCTCCAACTTGTTTTTTTAAAAATAATATGCATTACATATATAGAGAAAAAAACGTGATAAAGCAGTTGAGACAAAAGGTTAACAACTGGTAAGGCTGTGCAAAGAGTATCCAGAAGTTCCTTGTTCTATGCTTGCAACATTTCAACCAATTTGAAACTATATCAAAACGAGTAGTTATAAACAAACAAACAAAAATAGCATTCATTTACCTGTGACACGCTGCCCCCAAAACAAAAATGCTCAGGAGGACATTTAAATGCCAGTTCATGACTTATTTTCATAAATGTGCTCAAAAAGCATTCACCTTCACATAAATATAATAGGAATTATGAAAGATACATTGACCATAACTAGAAAAAGAAACAGAAAATCTTGCTTTTCCTGCTAAACATTCGAGCACTCACAGCCAAAATAGAGTGCCCAGGGTGCAGGGAAGAACTGCTGCTTGTGGAGTACTTCAGGGGGGCTTTTCCTTCAACTCATTTGAAACCCAGAAAATTAGCAAGACTGAATGAAGAAAGAATCATGGCTTAATACCCAAACTGTTGTCTGAAGGGCGTCTATGGATATGGATATTGGTATAACCATAGAGGTAGAGGTAGATGTCGATGATGCAGATGATGCAGATGATGTCAATGATGTAGATGTAGATGAGGTAGATGATGCAGATGATGCAGATGATGTAGATGATGCAGATGATGTAAGTGTAGATGACGCAGATGATGTGGGAGTAGATGATGTAGATGATGCAGATGATGTAGATGAGGCAGATGATGTAGGTGTAGATGAGGTAGATGATGTAGATGATGTAGATGATGTAGATGATGTAGATGATGTAGATGATGTAGATGAGGTAGATGATGTAGATGAGGCAGATGATGTAGATGAGGCAGATGATGTAGGTGTAGATGAGGTAGATGATGTAGATGATGGAGATGATGTAGATGGGGGAGATGATGTAGATGAGGCAGATGATGTAGGTGTAGATGAGGTAGATGATGTAGGTGTAGATGAGGTAGATGAGGTAGGTGTAGATGATGTAGATGAGGTAGATGATGTAGGTATAGATGATGTAGGTGTAGATGAGGTAGATGATGTAGGTCTAGATGATGTAGATGATGTAGATGAGGTAGATGATGTAGATGATGTAGATGAGGTAGATGAGGTAGATGATGTAGATGATGCAGATGAGGTAGATGAGGTAGATGATGTAGGTGTAGATGATGGAGATGAGGTAGATGATGTAGGTGTAGATGAGGTGGATGATGTAGGTGTAGATGAGGTAGATGATGTAGGTGTAGATGAGGTGAATGATGTAGGTGTAGATGAGGTAGATGATGTAGGTGTAGATGAGGTAGATGATGTAGATGAGGTAGGTGATGTAGATGAGGTAGATCATGTAGGTGTAGATGAGGTAGATGATGTAGATGAGGTAGGTGATGTAGATGAGGTAGATCATGTAGGTGTAGATGAGGTAGATGTGGTAGATGATGTAGATGAGGTAGATGATGTAGGTGTAGATGATGTAGATGAGGTAGATGATGTAGGTGTAGATGAGGTAGATGTGGTAGATGATGTAGATGAGGTAGATGATGTAGGTGTAGATGATGTAGATGAGGTAGATGATGTAGGTGTAGATGAGGTGGATGATGTAGGTGTAGATGAGGTAGATGATGTAGGTGTAGATGAGGTAGATGATGTAGGTGTAGATGAGGTAGATGATGTAGGTGTAGATGATGGAGATGAGGTAGATGATGTAGGTGTAGATGAGGTAGGGGATGTAGGGGAAGATGATGTAGATGATGTAGGTGAAGATGATGTAGATGATGTAGATGATGTAGATGATGTAGGTGTAGATGATGTGGATGATGTAGATGATGTAGATGAGGTAGATGATGTAGGTGTAGATGATGTAGATGATGTAGATGAGGAAGGTGATGTAGATGAGGTAGATCATGTAGGTGTAGATGAGGTAGATGTGGTAGATGATGTAGATGAGGTAGATGATGTAGGTGTAGATGATGGAGATGAGGTAGATGATGTAGGTGTAGATGAGGTAGGTGATGTAGGTGAAGATGATGTAGATGATGTAGGTGAAGATGATGTAGATGATGTAGATGATGTAGATGATGTAGGTGTAGATGATGTAGATGATGTAGATGATGTAGATGAGGTAGATGATGTAGATGAGGTAGATGATGTAGGTGTAGATGAGGTAGATGATGTAGGTGTAGGTGATGCAGACATAGACGATGCATATGTAGATGTAGATGATGTAAATGCAGATGTGGAGACAGGGAGAGGTAGAGATAGAGAGATATTTCCCAACTGTCTTGAACTAAGTGGGGCTCAAGGCACAGCTCCATCACCGAGGAGATCAGGCAGCACATGGACAGCCACATAACTGACTCAACTAGGCGCCAAGCACTATGCCAGGCACCTCGCCTCCAGCACGTCTTCAGTCCTCCTGATTATCTCACCGGCTAGGAGGCTATGAACATAAAGCAGCCTTCTCAGTGAGCAGACCTTTCTGGCCACCCCACTTCAAGTTTCAAGCATTCCCACCATCACCCCCAACACCACTCCCCTCCACCCTGCACTTGTCACAGGTCATATTCCCTCTGTCACACATCCTTTCATCATCTTTCTCCCCCACTAGTATTCGAGCTCCATAAAGTCAGGGATTTTTGTGTTTCATTCCCTGCCACGTCCCCACTGCCTAGAACTGTGCCTGTCAAACAGGAGACACTCAACAAGGATTCCTGCAATGAATAAGAGGCCAGGATGGGGAGAAGGGCACGTTCTCTGGGGCCTGCAGTCACAGATCCTTAACACACCTGTTGCCTTCGATCTCAATGATCCGATGATACCGGTCCAGCTCATTCTTCAGGGTTTGCTGGGCGACTGCCAGTTGCCGGCAGTCATAGGAAGACTTCTCCAGAACCCGCTCAGTCTCTTCAATCTCCTTACGCAGGGTTTCGATCTGGTCATTATAAAGCTGAATCTCATCATCGTAACACTCATGGGCATTTTTAATAGCTTGTTCCAGGGTTGTTGTCTGTGGGCAAAGACACACTGTAAGGAAATCCATCCCACCTTCTCACCTGAGACATGGACTTTGCCGGGAGAACCTCGACTTGGTGTATGAGGTTTTATTTGTTCTGTTTGTTTGTTCTCTGTCAGTTAGAGATTAGCAATCAAGCACTTTGGATTCCTTAAACCAAAGAGGAATGTGAAAACTGAGCTCCTGTCTCTTTGCCCTAACACCAGCACCCTCTGGGATTAGCCCATAACAGAGCCCCCCACAAAGGCAGTCTGAAGATGAAAAACCCAAAAATAGAAAGAAATCCTACTGTCCATGGAACCATACATATAATTCATACAAAGTACATTCTTCATGCTTTAATGAATTTGCATAAATCCAATAGCCAAAAGAAAAAGTAAAAAGAAGAACACATATTAAATACACAAGATGCTTCTTGTACTGAAATACTTAGGGGGAAAAAACTTTCCTTGTTCTCACTCAGTCACTATGGTGCTTCAATTTTCTCCTGAGCTTTGATCAGTGAAGATACATTTATGTTTTGGTAGCTAAAATATATGTGTGTGCACAGTTGTGTATACACAAAAGAACATTAGGGAAACACTATTTATAGGAAAGTACTTCAAGAAGTTCATGGAAAGATTTGTATTATCTTTCAATTCTACTTTTCCATGAATTTTTTGAAGTACCCTCGCATATGAATGCAGGGCACATAAAAATTAAGGCAGGATAATAGAAACAGGTGGCTTTATATTCACTTAAAGAGCTTGTGACGACGCATAAGGACCCATGAACGCACTTACTTACAAGCTTAATATCTGTAGTCATGCCTCCTTTACATCTCACTCTCAACTAGGAAAGAATTCCACATGCAGTGTCCTCCAAAACAAAATAAACCAAAAAAACCACTTCTACCTACAGCAGCATCTCTCAGACCACAACATGCATCAGAACCACCTGAGGATGTTAAGATGCGGCTCCGACCCAGAAGGCGGGGGCAGGGCTGGAGATTCTGCATTTCTAACCAGCTCACAGGGGATACTGATGAACTGGTCCAGCTAGCCAGGTGTCTGTATTCAATTTCATGTATGGCATTTCCTACATCCAGACCTAAATGTACACACTGGAGGACGATCACTCCTATTACAATCTGATTTTTCACTTTATACAGATATGGCCTTGGAACAGCCAAGTTCCCTAAGTAATGGCATTTGAAGACTTAGCTTACAGAGGTGTTCAGGAATATAACTGCTGCATCAGATAGGGGGGAGGCGGGAGGAAAAGGTACATGCACTAAGCACTTGGGGAAGACATCTGTCAACCCGTGCCATCCCTTTGAGTGGTGACTGCTCCATCAATCCACAGGAAGGGTCCTGGCAGCAATAAGAGCCCACGCTCCTGTCCAGAGCTACAGTACCAGGGGTAGACCTGACTTGAACTGGCCTAGCCTACACCTTCTCTCCCGGGAATTTGGAAAGAGATCTCAGAAACAGAAGCAAGGTAGGTGGCAGGTTCTAGACTCACAAGACGCATCAGCTGGGGTCTCAGGCTGCCATTCTGGAATGGTGATCCTTCATAATGAAGAAGGCGATTCTTCAGAGAGGCAAAGAAATGCAGCCAAAGGACAGAGAAACAGATGAGTAAGCCCATGGCAAGAGAAGGCAGAGGAGGGGAGGGGAGGAGGGGAGGGGACAGAGGGAGCAGCTGCCTCAGACCCCGCTTCCCGGTTCCCGCTGAACCTGCTCTCAGATTTCACATGCTGCCTTTTGAACTCTGCTCCTTTGAAAAAAATGAGTACCTTTCCAGGGGAGAAACCTGGCAGACACTGCCTTAACCAAGCGATCAAAGTTAACAGCACCTGGAGAAAGACATATGGAGATAAGGAGATATGCATATCACTTCCATGGGGTTCTTGCCAAAAATGCAGAAGCTTAGTCTCATCCTGAGAAAACATCAGCGAAACCCAAGTGGAGGGATGTCCCGCACAAGAACCCACCTGGACTCTCCAACAGCATCAAGGTAATGAAAGACAAAGGAAGACAGAAATTGTCCCAGACCGGAGGACACTAAGGAGACACAATACGTAAATGCAAGTAGGATCCCAGACCAGAAAAAAACATAGGTGGAGTCACTGGTGAAATTCTAGTACAGTCTATTTACAGTATGGTATCATCCTTAACCCTGGTTTTCATCACTGTCCTGTGGTTATTAAGAGGTTAACATTTGGGGAAGCTGGGTGGAGAGTATATGAAACCTCTGTGGTATTTCCGCAGGTTTTCAGAAGTCTAAAATTACTTCGAAATAAAACAAGACAGTGCCCTTCCTGTTGAAGCTAGTTTGATTGGCTTTCTGTGACTCATAAAGAAATCTCTACTTGAACAGTCACCTGTAAGGTCCAACAGCAAGTCACCCCACCACCTCCTGTGCAGCCACACCAGTGTTCACATGCTCTAGGAAATGTTTCTGAGAAATAAGGAGATTCCAGAGACCCTTTTGAGGCCTGCATCTCAGAGAAGCTTCAGAATCACACAAGGGAAAGCGTGGGGCTGGAGATGACATAAGAGGGGCTGTGTGTTGGGGATGGAGACATGAGGGCTCTGATACCATCTCTCAGTTTTCCATATGTTTGAAATGTCCCGTAATATAGAGAAAAACAGAACCTACCATCCTCTTTGGGTATGGATTCCCCAGCCCAGGGCAGGAGTAATGGTTTGTGCTAACGGGTCCTAACCTGGGTCAGCTCATTAACCTCACAATGACCTTACAGATTGTGGCTGTTATTATTCCCTTACAGATGAGGAAACAGAGACACAGGCAAAGTGACCTGCCCACAAATACCACAGAGTGATTCAGACCACCTGTACAGGGTGAGACACTTCCTGAAATCGTGGGCCCTCCCTGCCTCAGCTTCCTCCCTGCTGCGGGAGATCAGTGTGCAGACACACACGTGTGCAAACACACAGGCACATGCTCATGCACTGCAGAGCCCCTGGAAAACTCCCCATTCCCCTGTATAGCAGCACCACCCACCTGTTCCCACAGGGGACTCAATGTGACCCACACACAGATCCCTTCTTGAGCATTTTCACTTAGCAAACTTTTAAACTGGAAGTAGAATTACAAAGGGTTGTCACAAACTAGGTCATCTACCCCCTTTCTACCCTCCTGGGCAAGTACAATCTTTTTTCTATCTCACAATTTGATGGTTTGTTCTTGTGGTGGTGGTTGGTTGGTTGGTTTGTGTGTGTGTGTATTTGTTTGTTTGAAGGATACATGTTTTAAAGGCTGATGTCCTCTTGTGCAGAGAGGTGGGAGGAACTCTTGCCCTGGGGGAAGCTCCATGAAGTGACTTTCGGGCACCTTCCAACAATTAACTGGTGGCTGATCTGCCTGAATTGATCCAGATCCATGAGCTGAAAGGGAATTAAGGTGATGCCTGTGGTGTGAGCCACCTCGGCGCAGGTCAAGTGCCACAAGCGCCAGCCTGGCTGCTGGACAGGAAGACACAGTCCATCCTCTAGGAGCTCATAGTCCAGCAGGAAGCAGTTCAGTCCCAGAGACATGCCCAGGGCATCCCAGAACAAACGGAGCAGACTTCCAGGAGGAGGCGGGGGGTCCTGAGTATCGAGGAAGGAAAGAGACTTCCAGAAAAAGCAAAGTGGTGAGCAAAGGAGCAGGTGCCAGAAACCACAGAAGGGGTCAGGAGAGGAAGAGGAGGGAGGGTGACCCAGGGTCACATCGAGAGGAGTAGCCAAGAGGACACTGGAGAGAGAGGCAGGTGGAGAGATGGGCCACGCTGCAACCCGAACTTCACCCTGAGCAAGATGACAGCCACATTTCTGCTTGGACCGCTAGACCGTCTGGTTTAAATCTGTCTCCCCGCTGGGCTGTGAGCAGCTGAGGGGCAGGAACACAGGCAGGGGCCTGACAGTGGGCCCCATATGGAGGGGCAAGCTCATGCTTCGGTCCGCTTAGGACCCCAGACATCTTTGAGCCCAAGGTCTTTTCTTTAAAAAGAAACAGAAGAAATCAGTGTCCTTCGCCTATCACGCAGTGTCTTCCCAAAACTAACCACTAGATGGTGCTAAGTGACTTAAATGAGAAATGAGACCCGGGAGCTTTCCACTTAGCCATTAGTAAGCCTTTTTCACTTCCCTGTCACAGAAACTGTCAGTCGATGCAATTTAGGGAACCAGAATTGCCTGTCCTTTCTCCTCTACCTGCAAGAAGTGCCATCTCCAGCGGTCTTTGTGTCTGTGTTCAGCTTCCTTGAAGGAGGGACCCCAGCTCCAAACAGCCCAGGGTTGCTCAAACTTGAGCCTGTGGAATCACCTGGAGAGTTTGTTAAAACAGGGATTGCTGGCCCCCACCAAAAAGTTCCTGATTCAGTAGGTCTGGGATGTGCCCATGAATTTGCATTTCTGACAAGTTCCCAGGTGACACTGATGCTGCTGGGCCAGATCCCTCACCCTGAGAACCCTTGCTATGAAGGATTCTGGAAGTGCCAGTGCCCTGACCATAGGCAGAACCAGCTGCCACAGCCCTGCCAGAAGCTCTCCCTCCTCTGGCTGCCAATCAAGTCCCCAGTTATAGTACTGGCCTTGCCAAGAAGCCTTGTACCCGAATCTCCCTAAGAGCTCTGAGCTTAGCTACTCCTTTGGGAAACCACTAAAACCTCTGGAAACCACCAGAAATTCAGCCATGAACATTTTGAATTTGGTTGTAGAGGGCCCAAGCCTGGGACTCAGGGGAACCAGAGAAAATTCTGGTTTTTCAGAGAAAAACGCAGAAAATTCTGACCCAACCTGGGACCCACCCCTACACTGGTGGTTCTTGAAGTGTGGTTCCCAGACCAGCAGTATCAACATCACTTGGGAACTTGGAAATGCATTCTCCGGACACACCCCACACCTAAGTCAGAAACTCCCAGGTGTGCCCAGCCAAGTCTGAGTTTTAATTAGAGCTAATTAGGCAGAATTTTGGTCCCCTGATATGTGCCCTTTGGTGTTATACCCATGCATATGTTCCATGGCAAAAGGGACTTTGCAGATGTAATCAAGGTTCTTAATCAATTGACCTTAAAAAAAAAAAAAAAAAAAAGGGAGGAGGGATTATTCTAGATTATCCTTAATCACATGAACCCTTAAAAGCAGAAGCAGAGAAAGGCAGAAGCGGAAGTCAGAAAAGAAACGGGGTCCTCAGTCCTACAAGCACAAAGAATTGAATTCTTCCAACAATTGAATGAGACTAGAAGGAAATTCTCCCCCAAGAGCCTCCAGACAAGGGCCCAGGCCAGCCAACACCTTTATTTCAGCCTTGTGAGACCCAGAGCAGAGAAACCAACTGAACCTGCCAAGACTTCTAACCTACAGAACTGTGAGATGGGGGCCGGCCCGGTGGCGCACTGCTACAGTGCGCCGCTTGGGAAGTGCGGCGGCACTCCCGCCGAGGGTTCGGATCCCACATACAGACTGGTTCCCGCTCACTGGCTGAGCGAGGTGCGGGAGCAACACCAAGGGCTGCGATCCCGTTGCCGGTCCCCGGTCCAGTACGGGGGCGACACTGAGGGTTGCGATACTGAGGGTTGCGATCCGTTGCCGGACACGGAAAAAGACAAAAAAAAAAGAACTGTGAGATGGTAAAGGGGTACTATTTTAAACCCCTAGTTTGTGGTAATTCATTAAGGCAGCAACAGAAGACTAATGCAACTTATGTTCCATTGGACCCACTGCTAGATTTTATTTAATATAAGAACGTGTATTATCATATATGAAATGATTTGATAACATTTGGACAACTGTTTTAATATAATTGGTTTCCTTTTAATTAACTGGACTTTATTTTATGGCTTTAACAACATTTTTCTGAGGAGTCCCCAGGCTTCACCAGACTACCAAAGGTGGAGGGGGTGGGGGGATGGCCCCAAAGAGAAGGTTAAGATGCCTGCTTCAGAGAGATGAGGACATCACAGTAAAACCAGTAAGTCTTTTGGTAGCAGCTAAGGGTGAGAACAGGTGGCCAACCAGATAGATTTATTTCACTTTCTCAGAATAAACTAGGTTAATCCTTTATGAAATTTCTTATTTTTATATTCAACAAATACATATATGTACATAAAAGAGAAACATTCCTTTTGCTCTGAAACTGGAATTTATCATATCAGGTTAGGCTCTTTCATCTTTCTCAGTATTGAGAAAGATAGGCAGTGGATTTCAACATTATCACCATAGCCACAGGAAAAAACACATTTCACGTTGCAAGCCACACACATCGGATAAATACACATGTGTATGTGTGTGCATTTGAACAAACAGATATATCCATAAATATTGAATACAAAATTTTCAGAAACAAATCCTACCTTTTACTTGCTATGTGCTCTGTTATTCCTTATTCTATTTCAGTCTAGTGTTGTTGATTTCTCTTTTTTAATGCGAGTTGATTCTGCTGAATTCATTTTACACCCAATAATGAGTTGTAATTAGCAGTTTGGAAAACATTGGTCTCTAGGACCACGACTGGGCTTGCATCCACTTCCCTAATCACAACTTAACCTGATCCACACACAACACACACACGCACCACACACACAACACACATAACGAGGGCACTTCAAAAAGTTCATGAGTGGGCTGGCTGGTTGGCTCACTTAGAGTGTGGTGCTGATAACACCAGGGTCAAGGGTTCAGATCCCCACACCAGCCAGCCACCAAAGAGGAAAGAAAAGGAATTCAAAACAACACACTATACTCCACAAAAATGTACATGTAAATGTTAAAACCATAAAAATAAAGGTTCATAGATTTGTGCATATTTTAATTCTATTTTTCTCACAAACTTTTTGAAGTACCCTCATAGACCACACACACGCCATACATACACACACACACCCCATATCTCTCTCACCCACACACCGCTTCCTTCTATCTTCTCAGGGCCTCAGAAGAAATCACACATGACTAAGTCACAAGATGAGGCATCTGGTCCCTGATCTTGGGTTGTCTCCTGAGAAGGCAGAGTCTTAAAGGCATTCCTTAATTCTTCCAGCTGTAATCTTTGGCTCGGGGGACAATTACAGAGCCTAGTTTGCTCTCCAGTGGCCCCACAAGCTGCTGCATAGTGAGATTGTTGGGCAGTGCATGTTTGAGTGGGAATTAGGATGTCTAAACTCTAAGGTTACAAAATGAGAGCTAAGCAGTTGTGCAGGCACTGGACATCCATGAAAAACACCGCCTCTAGCTGTGGCTTTAAATTTTGCTCAATTTTATGGGCACTGGCAGGATAGAGACAGAGTAACATATAACATCCAGATGTTCTAGGTTTTATAAAGAATCAAATTTTTTAATTTTTTGTTCTCTCATCCCTGATGTCTACCTGTCAAACCAAATGTCAATTTACTTTTTGATTTGGGAAATGTGGTTACGTGGCCGTGTGAAGGTTCGGTATTTTAACCCAGAGTTTCCTACTAGAATGGCCAGCTGTGGGATAACAAGAGAAAGAAAACTGGAAGGAATCACGGGGGATGAACCATGAAGCTCATTAACCAAGAAGGAAAGCCACAAAAACAGGACTGAGAGTTTCTGTTGAGTTCAGTTTTCAAATTCAGCTTCACCCAAAAGCGGGGACAGGGCAGAAATGTGAGCTTTACACTAACCAATTTCCAACTAGAGGCAAAGACTGACACACCATTCTTTGTAGGTTTGTAATCAAATTCCAAAGGAGAAATTGTATCATGAGAAGAATAAAACAGGAAGCACAGATCTGAGCAAGTCCAGGATAAAACTCCCAGCATGTGCCCATTTCTTCTTAATCTTGACATCAACTTTAACCTGGGCAAATGAATCAACAATGTAGAAGCTGGGACAGCCTTACCCTCGGTAGGGGAGGGGCGTGACTCAAAGGGCTCACCAGAGGAACCTCTGAGGGGCCGGGAATCTGCAAGACCCCGTCTCCATCTGCTCAGGACCCTTCCAGTGTGGGTGCTGAAAGTCCTGCATCCCGGGAAACCCCTCACCTACTCAGAATGTTGTGTCTGCTGGGTGCATAGGTGTGTTCGGTTTATCATTCATTGAGCTGGGTCCTTGTGCATGCACGTGAAGCCTCCATGAAATGTATGGGAAACCCTGACTCTCACGTGGCAGACACGAGGGTGCAGAGCAGTACCTGGGCCTGCAGCTCGGCTCTCTGTGCCTGCAGGTGGGACAGCACCTCCCGGCCCTCCTCCAGCTGACTCCGCAGGGCACCCAGTTCCCGTTCTGTCAGCAGCTTCTCCTGCACAAGGAAGGCCAGACTCAGAGGAAATGCAATGAGGGAGAGGGTACAAAAGGGTGAGGGGCCTGTTATGGACTGAATGTGTCCCCCCAAATTCATGTGTTGCAGCCCTAACCCCCAAGGTGATGGTATTAGGAGGCAGAACCTTTCGGAGGTGATCAGGAGTAGATGACTCTCAAAGCCTCCGTTTCCCTTCTGTGAAAAGGAAAACGTGGAATGCAGACTGTCGTTCGGCTCTACTTTCTGTGTCTGTGAAGAGGATGGTGGGCCTGAGCTCTGAGCCGTCCTCTGTGGAAGGCATTGGCGCAGTGCCGGGGAAAGGGAAGCGGGTCCTGGTGAGGCCGCTGCACCGTCCCAGGACGCTCCATGGAATGGCCTGGAAAGAAATCCTCCTTCAACCTCGCCTGATGGGCCTCTCCACCGCTTATTCAAAAATATCCAAATTGCTTCACAGAAGACTGACTGCTCAAGAGCAGTGCCTTCCACCGAGTGCTCTGACTCAAAGCCACGCAAAATCAAAACCCAGGTCTAGCCAAGGGCTCCAGGGTTCAAGCCACACGCCCAAGGCAGCCGCTCCTCACAGACACCTCGCAAAGTGGCTGGAGCAACAGCACAGATGCGCAGGAAGCTGGAGCAAGACAAACGTGCTGGAAGGAGTGGAGGTCTGGTCTCTGGCCCCACCACGTGGAGAATGCGGGGCTGCAGGCATAGCTGTGGGGGCCTCGGCAACTAGAGGCTCGGTGTCTCTCTCTCTGGCTCCCTGCCCTCTCCCCATGTCTCTTAGTCTCTGTTTCTCTCTCTGCCTCTGTCTTCTTTGTTTTTCTGTGTCTCCATCTCTACTTCCCTGACTCAAAGATGCCAACAAGGGGGAGGCTGGGAGAAGAGGACTCACATCCCTAGGGATCAGTACATGGCAGATTTGCAAATATGCTACACTTCACACATCCTCGCCCTGCAGCCTCGCATGGCAGCAGCACAGTGCAGCCCATTACACCTGCTCTGGCCAGGCCCCTGCCACTCTCTGGCCTGCCTCTGCTCACTGCCTGGCTCCTGTTCATCATCACCTCCTCCCCTCCTCACCCCCAGGGTCCCACCCACAAGGTGCCTCCTGCAGTGCCTGGCGTGGGAGGCCCTCAAATGCTCATTGAAGAGGAAGGAAGACAGCCCCACAGCTGTCAGCTGGTAGCTGACACTGACAGGGAGGCCACAGCTCCCTAGCTGTAAACTGATCAACAATGCCACTCAGCACCCGAAGATGTCACTCTGAGACCACGGGGGAATGAGCCAGAAACAAGACCACTCTGTGATCATGTCTGAGCACAGACCAAAAGACCACTGAGCAGCCACAAAAATAACCAAGGCTGCTCTTCCCACTAACACGCGGGACGCTGCTTCACTACCAAGTACAGCTTTAACCACACGCTACTCCTCTGCATCTGAGATACAAATTACCGAGATACTCAGTCTTAGGACAATCCCCATTCTGAGAGCACCCAATCCAGAGCAGGGCCCGGCTTATCTTCCTCTCCCCCAAAGTCACAGGCCCAGACCCCATACCATGTCCCTCCTCCACCAAGATGCCCCATAAATCTCCATGTGTGTGCAGTCTCTTGCTGCAGTGAAAAATAAACCCAGCTTTAATCGACCCTGGGTGTGTCCCGGGTGGCCTCTGCCTAGTGGACACTGACATTATGCTTTACTGACCAGCTGGCCTGTGATCTTAGGGAACAACATTAATTATATCCTCATTCGTGCAAACGTGACTTCCACATTTTCTATGATGGTAACAAGAGTCAATGAAGCAAACCTGAAAGCAAACGTTTAACTCGTATGCAGCATGTTTAAGCTAAGATTCATAAAGAATGTGATGCTTTCTAAGTCTGTGCTTCTCCATCTTTAATGTGCACACAATAACCTGTGCACATGAAACTGAAAATCAGGATGCAAATTAAAACAAAAATGTCATCATGTCCCTTCTCCAGAGGTGTGGTAGGCTGGTTCCTGGTCAACTGATAGCAAGTAGGTGGATGGGTCAGCTGGTAAGACTCTGGGTTTTCTTGCAAGGTTGACCTAGGACAGTGTTTCTTAACTCTGGGGATCTTGCTAAAATACAGATTCTGGTTCAGTGGGTCTGAGGTCGGGCTGAACATTCTGCATTTCTCACAAGATCCAGGTGATGCTGATTTGATGATATCAAAATAAATCTAGTCAGTCTCTGTAATCTTACAACTTAAAAGGGTTTTGTTACAAGGGAACAGATGATACAATTTAAAATGTGCTCAAATGTAAAATATCTTTGAATTAGAGAAAAAATTAATTTGAAAAATAATGTCTATGGAAAGGAATCTGTGACAAAGAAAATTAAGGCTGTGGAAAGAGCTATTTTAGGCCTTTGTAGCAACCTCAGTTACATCACTTAGGAAAAACAGAATCCTGAAATGGTAATTGGTGGGCAATTTGGACATGAATATCCCCAAGAAGGCCAAAAACAAAGGTAACTTTCCTGCCTCTTAGGTGATGTTAGGCAGGGTTCAAAAGTATCTTCTAAAGCAAATTTGAGGATTTCTTTAGCTTTGATATAAAAAAATTAAGTTGAAATGAAAAAGTTCAAGCAACCGGCTACCCTAGCCAGCTGGTTCTGCAGCTTGTCAGCATGCCTCCCCATGGAGTAGGGTCCCACCCACCATCCCCCAGCAACTCATTCATTGACTTAGAGCATGGCCTAAGCACAAGTCTAGGCAATTCCAGAACACTGTCAGGACAGGGTTGAGAACCACTGTCCTAAATCATCCTTGCACAAAAATCAAAACCTTAGTTGACCACCAAACCCTGTACCAGCCTGCCACAACATATGGAAAAGGGACATGGTGACATTTCAATTTGAATCCTTTTCAGTTTATTTTTATATGTATTGTATTATACATCATAAATTTCCCTAAGTAAAAATTACCGTAGGAAAAAAAATATGTCAACATCCTGTTGAGCAGCTAGAGCTGAGTGAAGAAGGGATTTGGAGCATTATATTGGGAATAATGGTCCACATCCAAATCCCCAGTTTTTATAACTTGGCTTCAATAATCTCTATCCTTTCTCCATAGTTTTCATGTCAGACTCACACAATCATTAGCAGAGCCTGGTCTTGAAAATATATTCACTAATTGTTTGAGATTTTCTGTACTTGAAATGTGTGATCGAATCGAGGAGAATAAGAAAAAAAACAACCCAACTGAAAAATTGGCAAAAGATTTCAGCAGATACTTCAACAAAGATGTATGGATGGTAGATAGGTACATGACAAAATGCTCAACATCATTAGCCAGTAGGGGATACAAATTAAAACCACAATGAGAGGGCCGGCCCGGTGGTGCACTCGGTAGAGTGCAGCGCTTGGGAGTGCGGCGGCGCTCCCACCGAGGGTTCAGATCCCATATAGAGACCGGTCCGCTCACTGGTTGAGCACGGTGCGGGCGCGACACCGAGGGTTGCGATCCCGTTGCCGGTCACGAAGAAAGACAAAAAGGAAAAAAAAAAAAAAAACACAATGAGATACACAACATACCTATCAGAAGAGCAAAAAACCAAAAAGCTAACATACCAAGTGCTGGCGAGGATGCGGAGCAACAGAGACTCTCGTTCACCGCTGGTGGGGAGGAAATAATGGCCCTGCCGCTTTGGGAAACAGTTTGGCAGTTTCTTATAAAGTACACAAGGAAGAATGACCCACTACTCTCAAGAGAAAATACCTAAGAAACTGGTCAGAGGTGCAGTGCATGTCCTCAGATGTCTCAGCATTTACAGCAGGAGTGTAAGAACGGAAGGGCGAACTTCAAGGTGAATGCAAAGCAGGGTGGGGGCCTGCCTCACCCACCGTGGCTCCCCTAACAGTCCCACCCGACGTCTTTCCCTGGGTCTCTGCCGAGGCTCACTAGGCCCATGGGGGTGTAAGAAAAGCCTCCAGATGCAGCTTCCCTCTAGGACCAGCCTGCTCTCCCTGCAGCCATGGCTCCGATTCTTACCTCCCTCATCCCACTCGTCACGGTGGATGCTCGAGGAGTGGTGTGGATGATCTGCTGCAGGATGCTGATGTAGGTCTGAATCTCCAGAAGATTCTGTTGGGAGAGGGAAAGCATTCCCATTAGAAGTTGAGCTGCCGAGTGTTTCCCTCTAGTACTAGGGGAGCCCAGGAACGAATACTTCCACAAGCTCCACCTTCACAGATGGGGTAGACATGATCAAGCTGGGGGTGAAGAAGAGGGCAGTGACTCTGCTGCCATCAATGAGCCACCCACTGTGTGACCACTCTATGGTGGGCACCTCATGTCTCCTTTAACCTTCACAAGAACAGGTGCTTTGCTGCTGTCTTCATGGAGCCCTGGGAGGCAGAGACGTGAGAGGAAAGCAGAACAGAAGAGAATGAAAGCAGCCCTGGAGAGTTCAAAGAACCACTTCTGACACCAGTACAGGGCAGTGTTTCAAGGACCAGGCTTTGGTCAGTCAGGCCTGAACTGAATGACTAACTGGCTGTGTGGGGACTTGGGCAAGCTATTTACACCTCCTAAAATGCAAGTTCTTCTATAAAACGGTAGGGATGACTGATCCCCTTTACCAGCCAGTGTGCCTGTTCCCAGCTCTGTGAGTGATAACATTGCCCTGTACAGAGAGCAGCCATTGGCCAACCCATGGTCATCTCGTCCAGGAAGCCACACAGGCCCTGCCTCATCCTCAGTGCAGACCAATGACTGACTGGCACAGGAGTCTCCAGAACCTGTGAGATCCCGAGATAGGGCTAAGGCTGGACTCCAGCTAATTCCACACCCTTGCTCAGCTCCTGCCCTGACCTGTCCTGCTTCCCTCCCTCCACTAATATATCAATTACACAAAAGTCACTACCTGGGCCGGCCCGGTGGCGCACTGGATAGTGCGCCGCTTGGGAAGCGTGGCGGCGCTCCCGCCCGAGGGTTCGGATCCCACATACAGACCGTTTCCCGCTCACTGGAGTGAGCGAGGCGCGGGAGCAACACCGAGGGTTGCAATCCCGTTGCCGGTCCCCGGTCCGGTACGGGGGCAACACTG
>NW_007726240.1:525206-541978 GCF_000696425.1 Galeopterus variegatus
GGTGCGGTGTGGGGGCAACACTGAGGGTTGCAATCCGTTGCCGGACACGGAAAAAGACAAAAGACCAAAAAAAAAAAAAAAAAAGTCACTACCTGGGCTCTGCTATAGGAACCCGACCTGAGACACTGTCTCACAAGGCTCTTGCTGGGATCCAATGAGATAATGCATGAAGCTTCACAGTGTGACCTATTGTCATCATTATTATTCTACACGGCCTTGAAGAACACTTTGAGCTGCTCCCATGGACCCAGGCACTACTCCCAGGATTACAAAAGGTAAAGCAAAGGCAAGAAGGTAGGTGGGAGGAGGAAAATGGGCTGGAAAACGGGCACTTCAGTGCAGAGCAACAGGACAGGCCCTTGTTCTGACGCAGGTTCACACTGAGGAGGGAGAGACTGGAAGGTTTGCTGAGCACTCCAAGCTCCAGGTGGTACCTACATGGCCACACTGTCTTAGTTTGGGTTTCCCCAGAAGCAGATCCTGAGAGAAGGATCTAGGTGCAGATAGTTGATCTTGGCAATGATGCCAGGAATCATGACTAGAGGAGTAGGGAAGGGAGGCAGGGAAGGGAAGGCAGCCAATGTGGGGGGAGGAGTATCAATAAGTCACCACTGTGGGCACCTGGAGCTCTGTGGGGATCTCTGGGAGCCAGTGCAGAGCGGAAGCCTCAGTGTCTCCCCACACAGGTGAGAGGGAGCTGGGGTGCTGACACACCAACTCCCACCAGTCACTGGTTGAGGCTGCCCCCAGGGGCAGTGGTTCCCCAACACATCCCTGTCCACACAGCTTGGAGAAAGTCCTCAGGCAAAGAGCTGCAGATACTGACGGGAGGAGGGAGGCAGAGCCCACTGGAGAGGTAAGCCCCGAGGGTCAGGGTCAGGGCCAGACGCCCACCGATCTGCTAACAGTTAGCCCACACAGCTGCACTAGGGAGTCTGGCATTTGCATTTTGAGATGAAGAACAGCTCAGAAAGGTTAGGCCACCTTCCCATGGTCACACAGCTACAGGATTTGATTTTTCCAGTACACCAAGGCCCCCCAAAGTCAGGCCTGCGAGCGGCTGGTGGGGGTGGAGGGAGACCAGAGCACTATAGGAGAGGAAACTCCTATATAAATGTGTTCCTTCAATTAACTGGAGAGCTAAATAAAAAACAATACTTCTTTGCATTTTCTGCATTTCTGAATTTTCTGAGCTGAGACAGTTCACTGACTATAGCTTAATCAAGACAGATCTATATAAAATCACCTAGTAAATGGTAATGTACAATATAGATACTAGTTCCCAACACCATGGCCCCCAACACCCCACCATTGCCTACTCCTCTGTATATATCTAGCTCATTAAGTCCTATCCAGAGACCAGCCCAGCCCCTACTTGGGTTAAGGGCAAATGCACCCAAAAGGCAGCCCACTCTAGCAGCCTCAGTTTTCAGCCACGAGTGCCCTCGGCTTGTTGACCAAACCCAAACTGGGTTTTCTGGCTTCAGAAGGCTCATGGTTACCTTTTTATACCTGTCCTTTGCCGCACTGATATCGTCCTGCAGAAACTGGGCTTCGAGCTGCAGGCGCAGGTTATGCAGCAAGGCCTCATCAGCTTCCTGCAATGAGAAAGAGAGCCACACAGCCAGGGAAGCATGTACTGCAGCACACAGGTGTGAGGGCGGCCAGGTGTGTAAGCACCTGGAGGCTTATTAAAATGCAGATTCTCTTTTAGTAGGTCTGGGAGGGTTTTTGAGATTCTGCATTCTAGCAAGGCATTGGGCTAGACCATTGGAACTGGTTCAGAATAGGAGTTCTCAACAGGGGGTGACTTTGCCCCCAAGGAGACACTTTGCCCCCCATGGAGACATTTTGAATTGTCACCACTTGAGTGGTGGGATGCTTCTAATCTAGGACGTAGAGGCCAGGGAGGCTGCTTAATATCCTGCAATACAAAGGACAGACCACTAACAACAAAGAATTCTCTGTCTAGCCTAAAATGTCAATAGTGCCAGGATTGAGAAACCTTGATCTAGAAAGATCCGAGAGTTAAGGTATACTTACACATCAAGTAACCTTAACATTTCAGTAACATCTGTATCTGTCCTATACCTCCTCATCAGTTCATTGAGTTTCTAAGACTAAAACAGAGAAAGGGTTTTCTCTTAATACTGAAACCTGTATTTTAATAGTTTTCTCCCAAGGCCTGTTGCTATTTACCTTAAGATGATGTATCTTTGACACAAAAATGCCTTGTTTAGAATGATGCTGCCGTGAATAGCATTTGTTCCTTTAAAGTTGGAAACCACATGTGTCACCGAAGGTTGAACTTTCTCAGCAAACTTTCTGATAATTCACTGACTTTTATCTTATGGATCTTGTTCGAATAAACTAAATAAGTATAAAAGAACTGTCCACACTCTTAATAAGACGTGCTGTGCTGTCTGGAACTGACTTAAACGCTTCAGCGTGTTCAGTGCAGTATTACAGGTGAGCATTACGTGGGCTCATCAGGACTCCCCACCCTCGGAGACACCTGAGCCATGCATTCCTGCCAATGCCTGAGGCCTTGGCAAGTGGATTTTTACTGACTTATTAATGACTTGTTAATAAGCATGATGATTATTAGCAATAGGCTGTCATTAATAAAGGCAGATACGTAGTTTGGCTAAAATATTTAAAAGACATTCTCCACACATGGGTGAAGAGAGTTAAGACAAGGTATGTGGACTGGCCAAGATATCTGGGGACACTCCCCACCCTTACACTAATAGGGTTTAGGTTCCAGCAAGGCCCTTGGGCTGTATTATTGGGAAAGGCACTTGATTCCTTAATTGTTCTTGTAGTTCAGTATCAGACATCAGATTTCTGATTGTCTGATGCTGATAATAATAATAATAATCTGCCTTGAGTGAGCTTTCCGCACAAACTTTGCATGAAAGCTGGGACTTCATAGAGCCTACAGAGCAGGCTGTATAAACTTTTGGAGCCTGAATCAGAATAAATGTTTATTTAATAAATATCTCTCTGTGTGAATCTGGTCTGAAGCTAGCAAGATTGTAGGGGAGTGGCTAATCCTCACCCAAACCAAACTTCTGAAGCTACTTTATTTACCCAAAAGAACTTAAGAGTTCATCTTAAAGAACTTAAGAGTTGGGCAAGATCAGATCAGTCAATTCGCAACCATTAGAAATGTATCTTAAAGCATTGCTTTTTGCATATATTTATGCAACTAAGAATTATGTAAGTAATTTAATACAGCGTTGTCCAAGCCTCATTCATAATTTTTAATTTTCTAGTAGCCACATTAAATAAAGTAAAAACAGGTGAAATTAATTTTAATAATAATTTTAGTTCACCCAATATTCCCCAAATATTATCATTTCATCATGTAATCAATATTTTTAAAGTTACTAATAAGATATCTTACATTCTTTTTTTCAGGTGAGGTCTTTGAAACCTGGTGTGTGTTTTAGACTCATAACACATCTCAGTTCAAAGCGCCCACGTTCCAGGTGCTCCACAGCCACACGGGCTAGCGGCCTCCCTGGCCAGCACAACATCACAGGATTCATTTTAGGCACCATGGAAAATTTCACTCTTCCTCAGTGCTCATCCAGATTTCTGTCCAGGGTGAATCCCCCAGCCTTTCCCTGCTCTAATTTCCAGCTACCAAATCCTTTCCTCTGAAGTCTCTGAAACCCCTTCTTTCGGCACCAGGGATGCTAACACAGGGTGAGCAGGGAAGGGACTCTCAGATGGACAAGGAAGGACAGCAATATGCAGAGTCAGTGGCTCACCCACAGCCCCCAGCCTCTCCTGCCTGCTTATCTGAGGTTCCTCTCACTCCTCAGCCCTGGAGCTGGTTCCTGCTGCCACCAGCCCTGCTGCTCATTGGGAGAAGTGACAGCTTGTACGAAAATCACTCCCTTTAAGAAACCCACACATGGTCTGAAGTTTTTTGGTTTTCGTTTTAAATCAGAAGTAAAGAATGAACCAAATTACAGAAAGGGACACATTTTTCCAGATCCATGGCTTTGAGTTGTCTGAACTAAATTAATGTGAAATCTAGCTATGGATATTTAGCTTCTGAGATCATTCATGTGATTAATTAATCATTAGTCACTGACCTTTAACAAGCTCTGCCTTCAGCAGGTTACTATTCTGAGGGCTTAATGGTGGGTCCTCAAATCCTGTATCCCAGGGTCAGTTAGGGAGAGTTTAATGGAAACTCAACAGTAGTGTTTCTTCTTTCAGAAGACACATGCTGCCCACCCCAGGAAGTCAGACCTTTATTGATATACTTCTGCAAATCAAGACATTCCTGCCCCAGGAAAGTAGACAGGCCCCTTGGAGATCCTGGTGCCTGGCTCTCAACATTACCTAGACTTATCACATGAGCCTGGTGAGGCCC
This sequence comes from Galeopterus variegatus, assembly GCF_000696425.1. NCBI lineage: Eukaryota > Metazoa > Chordata > Mammalia > Dermoptera > Cynocephalidae > Galeopterus > Galeopterus variegatus. The sequence continues at coordinate 529,600 of NW_007726240.1, forward strand.
CCTCATGAGAGAAAAGGTGGAGAAAAGGAAGCCTGGGTCTTTCCAACAATGCAAAAGGGCCGAGGAACCAGAAAGATGCTGGGTAATTTGAAGAATATAAAGGAAAAACAGCCAGGCCTCAAGAAGAACAGATATCAGGACAATCCCAGGAATCTAAGTAGCAGGAGTTAATGAACTGTCCTTAGAGTGACCCAGCTCCAAATGAATTCATCTCTGTATCTGCCCCTCAAAGTCACACTTCTGGAGAGAGTGATGGGCCAGCATCGGTCATGGACCATTATCTTGATTGACCACAGGACCACAATGATAAGAAGAAAATTTTAAGTTTTGGGGGATGTATCCCCGCTCCCTTCAGGAGCAGTGGCTCATATGGAGTGATTCTCAATCCTGGGATGGGGACAGCCCCTCAGAGAGGCATGGCTAAATCCGGGCTAAATCTGGGCAGAGGTGAAAGTGTGTTGGGCAAAGACCTCGAGCCGGCCAGTCTCCATGTTTTTCCACCTTCCTTCTGCCCCTCTTAAGACTGCTGAGCATGGGGTGGGAGAATTCTCAGTCATGGTGACTTTTACCATCAATCCACGATTGATCCACATTACTGGAGCTGAAGAACCGGAAATAGGGTTTCAAGGACGCTTTGTGTTACCACTTATAAAGGGATCAAACATTCAGAGGTTTAGAAATAGAAGGGACCCTAGTGGTCATTGGGCCCCAAACTATTTTTAAGCTCCCGGTGCCATCCTTCAAAGTATCCCATAGGAGCCAATGTGTAGAAGCTAAGTAGAGATGCTCTTCTTGGAGGATCTAACCAAGGCCACAGGCACCCCATCCGGCCAGCAACCTTCTGCCCTCACAGCCCTTCAAGCGACACCATGGACCTGAGGCCTCTGCTAAACGCAGCTCAAAAACTGGAGTCTGCCTTTACAGATAGGAGCCTCAGGCCAGACTGTTCCCGTGGGTCAATCAGCTAGTTAATGGAAGTTAATGGAAGATAATGGGACTGGAATCTGTCTTGGGCTTCTCTATACTAGTCCTGAGTCGAGTGCTGAGTCTTGATCCCACCCTGCGAGGATCCTGCCGTTCTTCCCCACCTGCCTCTTAGGATCATGCTGAAACAACCACTCCCGGATCCCATCAGTCAAGTTTGTAAAACTGCTCGTGGTGATAATAAAAGGCCAGTCAATATTTGACCTTAAAATAGGGATTAACTAAATGCTTCTGCAAGCACATTGTCTTGCTTTAAAGACAATTGCCTGATAAACTGCCCCAAAAACTCCCAAAGGTGAGTAGGTGCCACTGGAATGTGCAGTTGCTGATATGTAGAGGAGAATTTGTTTTGGAAGTGTTTTCTTTTGTTTGCAACAGAACTCAGAATGTGTAGACGCTTGTGTTTTTATTATTATACTTTGGATGCAGTCAGCTGAGTTTTCAAAAGCTTCACCAGCAGAAGCATCTAGATTTTCCCGAATTGAGACTCTGCATCAACAATCTAATTTTAGAAAACATGCCAACCCTGATATTGTGTATGTTCTAGATCTAGAACGGTGGTTTTCAATGTGTGGTCCCCAGACTATACCACTGGGAACTGATCAGAAATGCAAATACTCCAGCAGATCCCTGACCTGCTGGATCAGAATTTCGGGGCCCAGGGAACTGGATTTTAACACGCCCTCCAGGTGACACTGACACACACTGAAGTTTCAGAACCACCGGTCTAGACTCTTTACAGCCATTTTTGAGAAAGGGACTGGAGAAATAATTAGAGATCAATGTGCCCTTGAAAATCAGCCTTGCCAACCTATTCACAGGGATTCTAGAAACTCCATCAATAAACCAACTGCTAAAGCATGGATATTCAAGTTCATTAAGATTTCTAGTTAGCTAGAATTTAATTTAAAAACACTTTCCCTTCAACCCTGGATGTCAAAAGTCTTTCCAAAAATGGTAAGGTCGCTCTCCTCCCATGTGCTAAGGCCAGCCTGGAACAGGGTGTTGGTGGGCTCTGCCTGCCTGCAGCTTCCAGCCTCTCTCTCCTCTGCCTCGTTTCTTCAACTCTGCCCCGCTTCTTCAACTCTGCCCTTTCCCTCTGCATTCTGCCTCCACCCTTCTTTCCTCTCCACCCCCAGCCTCCTCCCAAACCCTTTCTTCCCAGTTTCCTGTCCTCTCCTCTGAAGCTCATTGCCAGCCTCAGAGGAGTTCTTGGGGTCATGAAGACGTGCAGCCCTGAAGGTGGAAGCTTCACGGCCCCACCTTTCACCCCTAAGCTCCCTAGCCTCTTGCTCTTTTCCACAGATGAGTTTAAGATACACACAAATTACATGGAAAAGCACATGTCGGCCTTTAAATATTTTTTTAAATTGTTTTAAAGTGAAAGCATTTGACTAAAACCTATATCATTTTTAAATTCGGGGTATTTTAAAGAAAAAAGAGAAGAAAACCATAAAGTCTGTTCCTTACAGTTTCCTTAAGATAAGCAAACTCAGGCATTATTGGGGACCAATAACCTCATATGTATATATTTAGTGGCAAGGAGTTTTAGAGGTTAGTCAAACCCAAATATTTAAAAGTCATCTGGAATTCTTATTACACCAAAAGGCTGAAAATCTGGGTGACTGTGGCCATAGTATGGGAGTAGATGGTGAGGAATTTTTGTACACAGCAAAGACTGGCCTGCTTCAGCTTATCTGGCTGTGTAAGTGCGGATGCAAGCTCGGGAGGGTTAATCCCATGGGCAGCATGAAAGCCTGGTGGTCTGTGAAGCAGCAGCCATCAGTCCCTTCACATACATGGTGATCCTTTCCGAGCAGGGCTCAAAGACTGCTCAGTGAGTCCCCACGGCCACACCCGGGGATGAACCCATCCCACAGGTGAGACCAAAGAAAGCGGGCCCTGAGCTGAGTTGACTGGCAAAACCTTATGGATTTGATGCAAACGGACATGCAAAGACTTATCAACCAAAATCACTGACATGGCCAGCCAACATGATAAGAATTCTTCTCTCCCATTTTAGCCTTTCTTCTCATCTGATGACCTCCATGGACCGTGACGAGAGGGTCCAGTGTTCACCTGGCCAACTCTTTGAGGAGCTGTCTTAGTATGAGTTCTCCAGAAGCAGACCCAGAGGCAAAGGTTGGGTACATGTCATTTAGTTGGAATGTGGCCCCAGGAAGCACGGGTAGGGGTGAGGGAAGTGACCCAGAGAAGGGAAAAGCCAATAAAGAGCAGGTTATCATTGTGGACAACGGGGCTCAGTCTTGTTGGGGACCCTCTGAGGGATCGTGTGGAATCAACTGTGAACTATCACTATGAAAGGGGGCAGCTGGGGAACTAATCCACCCACTCCTGTTCCTCAGTGGCTGAGGGTTGCTGCTGGGATGTTAACACCCAGCACTTCTGGACTGTGCCTCATGCAGAGCCTGCCTGTTCCCACAGCCAGGGAGACAGAGGAGGCCACCAATGTGTTCAGTGTGTCTGGGTGACAGCTGGGGTGGCCTAGGGGATGTGGACAGGGCACCAACATCAAGGGCTCTGGGGCCATCTTTAACCTAGAGCACCCTGGCTTTGTGTCTGGCTTTGAGAGACACAGATTCTCAGATATTCCTAGGATGCAAAGAATGAGCCCTGGACACAAGACCCCACTCCTGTCTACACCTGCCACAGATGGGCTGTGGGACTCTGAAGTCATTTAACCTCACCAAGGGTAAGTCTCCTCACTGACAAAGAGAAGGGGTTGGACTCAGTCATTTCTGGGGGTAAAACCTACTCCATGCAAGACTGTTCCAAGGCTCCCACGAGCTAGTGAAAGGAGCTCCCCAACTTCCTGCATTTGAAGCTGTGTTCATGACTTCTGCTATATCTGAGTACCACCTGTGCTATGTTATTCACTCTGCATTTTTCTTTAAAGTGACTCATTTTTACTTATATTTATTTGAAAAGGAACTTTTTTATGTCACCTGCTATAAAGAAAAGGTAATCATAAAAATAAATTATAACTATAAAATAATTGCTCCTCTATGCACCACCCAAAATCATCTCTCATGCCACCAGGGTTGTGGACCCCACCCTTTGCAGAAGAGTAAGCTGGCATCTGTCACATCAAGTGCTCTGTAATAATAACCATGACTGTGTAACAGGCAAGTCATATACACTATTATGTCACTGAATTCTCACTAGGCACATAGACAGACTTCTACTCCTGTGGTGGTGGGGACTATTATTGCTCCTGTTTCACAGATGAGGAAACTGAGGCTCAGAGAGATGAGGCAATCCACCAACACCCTCACAGATACTCAGCAGTAGTGCGAGGGTCCTGTTAACGGGCTACACTCCCTTTTTGGACTACACAGCTCACTCATGGCTTGCCCTGGATCCAGGGTACAGCCAGACCAGTTCCCTGTGCTGGCCTTCACCCAGGTTCCTGGTAGCATCTTTACCCAGAATCTTCATAACATTTTCGCAGGGCTGGTACTTCAAACATCCACACTCTATGTCGCAATATACGTGATGTTATACAGCTGTTTTCTGAGTGGTAAAATAGTGAAATACCTTTTCCTTATTTTTCAATATCTATATTGTCTTATTTTTCTACTGAGAATATGTATTGGTTCTATAGTAAGAGAAAAGCAACAGAAGGTTTAAGCTTGTTTTTAAATCCACTGTACTTTCCACCAATGTTAAAAAGAAAAGCCCCATTCTTTTTTCCCCCTTCTTTGAGTGTCCACAATGGCACCGTCTGAGTAAAAGCCTTAGAAGAGAGTCCAGAGAAAGGCCTGCTTGCAGTGAAGGCAAACACTCACAAAGCAACACGTGCTGATGTTGAGAAGGGGGCTTGGGAGGGCCTGAACTGGTACCTAAGTGAAGAGTGTTGGGCACCTATGACCCTGAAGGCAGTGGTCTGTGGACAAGATGGTGGCCCCGTTTGGCAGCCTGGGATTGCCAAAACACACAAGAATGGGAATGAGCCACAGGTGTCATCAGGACAGCTGGGTTATGTTGGATGCTAATAAGGCTCAACTTCCAGCTCAGACTTCCAACAGGCTTGTGTCTTTAGGGCTCTCCTGGAGCACATCCTCACCGCCCTCTTTGTGTTCATATCCAGAGTGCTCACACGTCCCGGTTGGCCTGAGACAGTCCCAGTTTACATCAATGGACCTGCATCATTATTGACAGCACCCTCTTTCACACACATGTCCTGGTTTGGACAACACACTCGTGTATGCTCACCCAGAGAAGGGAAGGTACACGAAGGCAGGTAGCGTGGACAAAGCAAAATTTGGTTTCCCTTAATTCTAGTTCTGATTTTCCCACCAACTAGCAGAATAATTCTAGACAACAGAGGCTGGACAAAGCCAGGGAATGTCAAACTTCCTGAGCTCACCCTGACTGAAGTGGTTGTCTGGAGTTCTACATGAAGAATGCTAAGGCATATCTGCGCACAGCAAGGAAGTTTGGTGTTTTATCAGCAATTGTGATGAGGTTACAGGCATGGAAGGGGTGGAGGATGGCAGCCCATGTGCCCTAAATAAGCTATACTGCTCAACTAAGTAGTCTCCATGGGTCCTGCTGCTCTGACATCTGAGTTCTGAAATCATCAGAAAAGGACAGTGCTTAAAGCATTCACCATCCTTCACTTTGTCCCACCTTTGTTGTCCAGGATTATTCTGCTCTTTGGTAGTGGAGTTCTCCTGGCTACAGCAGAAAATCCAATCGGTTAGGATGATGATGGAAGACATGAAGAAGGAAACTGCCCCTGCAAAGAGCTCCACAAAACCTCTGCAGGAAAGAAGCTAAGAATCCTTGGTGACCCCCCATGTGGCTACTTTTCATGTTCCAAAAAGAGGGAGCTTGAGAGGAAAGAGAAATTTCTTACTCTGTTCCCTTCAGAGTTTTCTTATGGAGCAGCAGTTTCCAGACTCTTAGCCAACAGGATAGAGGTTTCACTGCATCCAAATAACCACTGCCCAAAGCAAGTTCCTTCCCAAGTTTGGTGTTTGGGAACAGTATGTCTGAATGGTAAAACAGCCTTCGGACATTGTATGCTGGCACATTTTGATAGCCTAGCACAGCTGATAAGCTTCATGGTGTATGTGTCTATCGTGAGACCCTTTACCTTGTGGAAGAGGGCTACTGTGTATGGGGGTGTGAGTTCACTCACGAAGACACAGTTGAAATTAAGAAGTCAAGAAAGAGTGACAGATTGGAATACCACGCAGCCATGAAAAAGAACAAAACTCTGCCATTTGCAGCAACATGGATGAGCCTGGAGAAAACTACGTTATGTGAAATAAGCCAGGCACAGAGAGAGAAAAACCACATGTTCTAACTTAATACACGGAAGCTAAAAAAGTTAATCTCATAGGAGAAGAGTGTAGAATAGTGGTTACTAAGAGACTGGTGGGGGAGAGGGGGAAGGGATGGGGAGAAGGTGCTCGTGAATACAAAATAGTAGAGAGATGGGAAGAAAGGGATCTAGGGTTCTATAATAACAGGGAGACCACAGACAACAAAGTACTGTGTATCTCTGAATAGCTAGTCAAGACGACGTTGAATGTTCCTAACACAAAGAAGTGACAAATTTTGGAGGTGATATCCATCACACAGTATGAATGAACCCAAATATCATATTTTACTCCAGAAATATATACAATTATCATGGGTCAACTAAGAAAAATAAAAAGAGAAAAAAGAGAGAAAGAGAGAGTTGTATACTGGTTACCAGAGGCAGGAAAAGGGAGGTGGAGGGGGGGGGGGGGGGGGGGGCAGGGAAAGGCTGGTAGACTGGTACAAAGTTGCAAAGTGACAGTTAGATAGGAAGAATAAGTTCTGGTGCCCTAGGGTGACAATGGCAAAGAATATTGTATTGTATATTTCAAGATAGCCAGAAAAGATCTTTAATGTTATAACTATAAAGAAATGATCGATGTTTAGGTGGCAGATATGCTAACTATACTGATTTGATCATTATAAAATTATATGCATGTACTGAAACAACACACTGTACCCCATAAACATGTAAAATGAAAAAAATTAATTAAAATTAAAAAAAGAAAGAGTGACAGCAAAGGAAGTGGGTGAAACCTAAAATAACACAAAGAGGACAGATGGGAAACAACTGCTTCGGCCACTCAGTTCAACGCATAGACCAAGGATGGGCTCAGCTCACCTTGTTAAGCCGCTCAAGCATTTCTTTTAGCAGCAGCTGACATTCACACTCATTTTCATACCTGCAAATTGGACACATAAGCGAAAGTTGGACGGCTTCCATGACTTCATCAGTGGATCACACAACCAGCATTAAATTCAATCTGATAGTACTATGCCCTCTCCTTTAAGGAGAGGTTCTTCATTTTAACAGCTAATGCTGCATTTCCTAGCCTGCTGCTTCCTCATCCTTTTCACATTGTGGCACATGCAGAAATGGTAACATTTGTACAGTGGGTGAAGTAGTTGGGAGCTGTCATGGAACAGGAGTCTCCCAGCCCGAGGCCCCAGCACCCCCCTCCAATCTCCCCTCCCAATCCAGCTACCACAAGGATGAGGAAATTATGTCTTGGAATACGTGTAACCCAAGTACAGCAGCAGCACAGAGAGAGGGAGGCCGTTCTACACGACCTACGACAAACACCACTAACCTGACCCTGTTTGGATTTCCTATACTGTTTTATTTATTAACATGTGTAACATAACAATTTTTCTGGATTGTGTCATTTAATCCTCACAACACCCTGGAAGAGAACAGTTATTGTTACCTCCATGTGAAAGATGAGGATGCTGCGCCCCTATCCTTCCAGCATCACTCCTGCCAGTGGGCAGAGCAGGCTGGACAGGTGGAGAGTCAGTGATCCCCCCGCCCCAGGAGCAGCCCTCAACCTCTTATGAGTCGAGGTGGTGCAGAAATACCACAGCTCCCTCCCCCTCAGCTGGGATAACAGAGGCAGGATCTACATGCAGCAGGTCGCCCCAGTTCCCACAACAGCAACTTGCTTGATAATGCACTCGGTATTGGCCGCCTTCCCTTCCTGCCTCACTTCCCCACACCCTGCTGCTGTTCCCTGAGGTCACCTCCCACGTAAGCTACTTGCCCTCAATCCCTGTCTCAGGCATGGATTCTGGAGGACTCCAAACTAAGAGAGGGATGGAGTCAGGACTCAGACTTGAGTCTGACACCAAAAACTGCTCTGACGACCACATCACACTGCCTGGTTAGAGCAGGGAAACCCCCCAATTTAAACATTCACAAGATTAATAAAGCAACAGAAACTATGAGCAGGTGTATTTTTTTTTCTCCTAGTTAATTTCCTCCCTTCTAGAAAATGATAGGGACCAAGGAAGCAGAGAAGCCCCAGAAATCATTCTCGTAAGAGTGAGGGTTTTCCTCTGGGAATTTCACCCCTGAAGAAAGAGAGCAGGCCCTTGCCTACAGGACCCCTCACCTCATTCCCTGCAGGCCACCCCCAATATCCATTCTCTTCTTCCAGAAGGTAGAGTTCTTGATTTTGGTGGGCACAGCGCTGCCTAGACGAGACACTACATTTCCCAGCCTTCCTTGCGGCTAGGTGTGGCCATGTGACTAAGTCCCGACCAATGGAATGGAAGCAGAAGTGTGTGCGGCAGCTTCCTGACAGCTTTGGTAAGCGACAGTGTAGGTGTGCCTTTATCTCTTCACCTGCATCCCTTCCTCCATCCTGCAGCCTGCAGCACAGATGCTGCCTTCTGGAAGGCCACGCAGAGCCCTCTGGGTCTCAAAAACTGTAGAGTGTCATAATAAACTGCTCACCCAGACCTTACACAAAAGAGAGAGAAACTTCCATCTCGGGTAAGCCAAGCCAATGTCACTTTTTTTTTTTTTTTTTGCTGGTGATAAAATACACATAAACTGTAGTTCAGTGTATTAATTACATTCATAATGTTGTGCAAACACCCCCTCCATCCATCTCCAGAACTCTTTCCATCTTGCGAAACTGAAACTCTGTCCCCATTAAACATTAACTCCCTATTCTCTTCTCCCAGCAACCACCATCCTACTGTCTGTTTCTATGATTTTGTCTACTCTAAATACCTCATATAAGTGAAATCATACTGTAATTGTCTTTTTGTGACTGGCTTATTTGACTTAGCTTAATATCCTCAAGTTTCATCCATGTCGTAACGGGTCAGAATTCCCTTCCTTTTTAAGACTAAGTGATATTACATTGTATGTATACACCACATTTCACTTACAAAGGACACTTGGTTTGCTTCCACATTAGCTATTGTGAGTAATGCTGCTATGAACATGAGTGTACAAATATCTCATCAAGACCCTGCTTTCAATTTTTTTGTGTGTATACCCAAAAGTGGAATTGCTACATCATATGGTAATTCCATGTTTAATTTTTTGAGGAACCACCAGACTGTTTTTCCACAGCAACTGAACCACATTACATCCTCATCGACAGTGCACACAGGTTCCAATTTCTCCACATCCTTGCAAACATTTGTTATTTTGTTTTGTTGTTGTTGATTTTATAGTAGTCATCCTAATAGGTGTAAGATGGGCCAATGTCACTTTGGAGTTTCTGTCATTTGAGGTTGAAACCAATCCTAATTAACACTGATTCCAACCCACAAAGCACAGCTTTCTGTGCCCTTCCATGCCCATGGCATGGGTTCAAGTCAAGTACGACATAGCCATAAAAAGTGCTGGAAAACCATGTCACTGTGTTTTCAGAATTAAAAATCCTGAACTTAGGGAAGAACAATTAGGAATATGTGCACTGTGCACACACGCCCGGTTCTAAATCCATCTGAATTCAGCTGTAACCAGTAAGCTAAACATCTTTGCACGAGTTTTACGTTTCACACCAGGATGTCACATTTAGCAGTTTCTTTTGTGTGCAGTTCTAATGGAGACAAATTATTTTCCAAATGGATAATCAGCTTTGAGAATAAAACTTAACAAAATCTAATTTTCTCATTGCTCTTTCCTGCTGGAAACATCTAACAGTTTCTGTAGCTTAAAAACATGTTTGATAATCAACGTATTAATGTGATATCATGGGTAATTTTCATGTTGTAAAGACAAATCTAGATATCATATTAAAGAGAAGTGATTTCATTATAAAGAATTCATGGTAAGAATTCATATATTCATATATATTCCTATAAGTGAATTCATAAAATGAATAAAACACTTTAGCTTCAGTAACTGTTTTACACAAATTAGTTTGGTTTTCAGCAGTCTGGACAATTGACTCTATTCATCATTGTATTTTGGTAGTTTTATTTGTTTTTATTTAGTTTTTGTTTTATTTAGTCTTTGATGTGCTAAGGACCTGATTTTGAAATTATTCAACTACCTAGGTAGAGAACATTCCTCATACTGGAATGGAAGAAGGCACCAGTTCCAAACTGGTTTCTATGGATCAAAACCAGAAACAGAAGGGCTGATGAGAACTGAACTAATGAATATGATTTGATAAGTATGTTCGGTACACAGTGTTGAATAAACTGCCTAAGATTCAGATTGAGAAAGTAGAATTCAAACATGGGGCAGGTTCAGAGAAATCTTTCTGGCTACCTTATAACAGGGCTTCCTAAACTTGGCTGTTCACTGGAATTACCTGTGAAGCTTGTTAAAAATTAATGTTCTTGGGCCCCACTTGAGGTCCAGGGTTGGGCCGTGACATCTGTATTTTTTTTAATTAATTTACGTAATTTTTAAATGGATAAATCTCTTACATAGTTAAGCAATTTTTTTTTAATTTTAAATAAGATATTCCATTAAAAGTTTCCTTCTCATTCTATCATTTGCCCAGTTCCTACTCCCTTATCCACCACAGGTAACGTGTGTGTGTGTGTGTGTGTGTGTGTGTGTGTGTGTGTGTCCATCCAGAAATCTTTTTCCTTATGCAAGCAACAAAAAATCTCTACTCTTCCCCTCTTTTTCAGAAGGAAACAATAATAACATATTCTCTTCTGTTTTCTTTTGTTTTGTTTACCATGCACAGTATTCCGCTACATGGATGAAGCACAATTTTATGACCTGTGTCCTATTCATGGGCATTTAGGTTGGTTCCAGGCTTTTGCTATCGCAGATTGCGCTTCTGTGAATATCCTTGCAGGCATGCCATTTCATCCCTGCTGGAGTGTATCCCAGAATAAATTCCTTGAAGTGGCCTCCTGAGGCAAAGAACACACATTTGTAACTTGGAAAAGATGTTGATAGATTGCTGAGCATCTTTTTTTCTTTTTAACAGTTCCTAGGTGATTTTAACACACAATTCCATCTGTGGGGAGGAGAGACCATGCGGTTTCTTAAACTTCAGTGTTTAACTGTTTAAACTACGAATCACCCAGGGATCTTGCTAAAAGGCAGATTCTGATTCATGAGCTCTGGGGTGGGCCCAAGAGTCTACACTTCTAGCAACCTCCTGGGTGATGTAGATGCTGCTGGTCCATGGACTGCACTTTGAGTGGCAAGACACCAGAGGACACACATTGAAACATAATTCCCAGGTGTCAGCGGTGATGTCATGCTAAGACAATCAGACTTAGCATGCCCAAAACTTGAATTCCAGTCCCTGCAACAATTCACTAGCTGAGTGACATTACCTCAATTCCTACATTTTCTGAGCCTCAGTCTCCTCATCTGTAAAATAGCTGCAGTAAAGATAAAGCTGTGAGGATTAAATAACATTCATAATCTCAAAAACATTGTGCTAAGCAAAAGAGCTAGGCATATAAGAGTACATACTCTCAGATTCTATTTTTGTGAAATTCTAGAACAGGCAAAATTGATCTATGGTGATAGAAATCAGAACACTGGGTGCCTCTGGTTTGGGGAGAAGGGGATTGACTGGGAAAGGAGAGGAGGGAACTTTCTGGGGTAGTGGAAATAATCGTTGCTTGTGTTGGTGGTTACACAGGTATATAGATTTGTCAAAACTCATTGAACTATGCATTTAAAATCTATGCATTTGGGGACATGTAAGTTACACCTAAATTTAAAAATACCTGAAAAGCAAAAGATACCATTTCGTGTAAACCATGAAGTGCTATTAGAATGCAAGCTAGCCTTTTCTTAAGGAAATGTGCCACCTGCCCACCCTCTGCAGAGATTAGATCATCGGTCGCAGTGGGACCAGAGACAGCCCTCCACCCCTGGGGGGCGGCGTGCTCCCAGACCCGCGCGTCCTGGGCCAGCCACGCCCTGCCTCGGTTTCCCCCCACGGTCGGCCGCCGCTTACTTGCTCCGGAACTCGTCGAGCGCGCGCTGCGCCTCTGCGCCCTGGCGCTCCAGCCGGGTGCGCTCGGCCACCAGGTCCCGGGCGCGCTGGCGGTTGCCCTCGACGTGGCGGGCCAGGGCGTCCTCGGGGCCGGCCAGCTCGCCCAGGCGCTGGAA
>NW_007726240.1:542233-575972 GCF_000696425.1 Galeopterus variegatus
GGCGCCCCCAGCCGGCCCTCCTCGGCCGGGCTCTCGGGCTGGGCGGCACGCGGCGCCTCATCGGCGCGCTCGTACTGCTCCTTGCGGGTCTGGAAGACGTAGCTGCGCCGGTACATGGCTCCTCTGCAGCCTGCGAGCGGGCGCGCGGTCGGCTCTCCGGAAGGCCCCTCGCGGAGCCCGCAGCCTGCTAAATAAACGTCGGGGGGCCCCGGCGCGCTGCTGGGACGTTCCAGAGCCGGTCAGCTGCTGAGCTCCACACTGTGCCCGGGCGCCGGAGAATAAAAGGGCAGCAGCCCGCATTGTGAGCCGGATTAGCGGCCCGCACAGCGCTGGGGTTAGAAGGTTACGCTGCGCAATGAGCTTTTGTTCCGTGATGGCTTTATGATTGAATGTAGGGTCAGGGGACAAGAGAGGCATGACGTTCTTTTGATTAATTCCACTGGCGACTGGGAGGGAAACCCAAGGCGAGCTTGTTAAAGTAGGACCATCTCAGGAGCCAAGGACCGGTCGCTTTGCCTCCACGCTCGCTCTTTCAGTGGAGCTCTCGGTCACATAACTTTGTAACAATACTATTTTTTTTCTGATTACTTAAGCAATTCTTTTTCATAATTATAACATAACATTTAAGAGCCGTCTGTAATAGGGTTCTGAACCGTGGATGCCAAATAAACATTTCGGATGCCACGCATGTCTCCGAAAGCAGTGAGATGTGTGGCAAGTAATTTCTTACTAATACGTGTGGATATTTGTGACGAATCTTCTCTTTGTACAATAACTTAGGAGACATGCGTGGTTATTTTACCAGCATGTCGCCCTGGCTGTCGGGGATCTGGACATCCGTTCGTGAGAGGAGGGGACGAGTAGAGCTCCACCCATGACTCTGCTATTACAGATTCCACGAACTAAGGAAAAATCCTTACAGCCTGAAGATTTAATAAATTGACCGACTCTCAATTAGAGAATAAGGAAGGATTTTTTTTGCCACTATGTTTCATTTTAATTTTTATTATGGAAATAACAGTGGTATTTTGATGACAAGTTTTTTTTTTTAAAAAATATAACTAATAGCTAGGCTTTGACAAATTTAAAAGTAAATTGTGGGTGTTCAAAGAAATGAATACCATTTGATGAAAATGTTCCTGAATATAAATGTTTTGGCACATCTCCAATTTTAAAAATTATTATCAGAAGGGCTGTTTTCTTAAATATAAGGATTAACAGTACCATATAACTATGAACTATATGGATTGCACATACTTATACTACAAATTAAAGTCATAGATATCAAAGATAGAAAAAGAAAATTACACAAGTCTTTGTTGAGTTTGTTATCACTCCAAAAATCCTGTAAGGTAATGGATTCAGGCTAAAATAAATCTACATAAGGTGCTAAGTTGTGCTGGTGGTGTGGTTAATGTTCTACTTTCCTCCTTAAGCCATTTAGATTTTATGGTCACATCAACAAGAACCACATAAGTATTTTTTCTAGGTACATATTTACCGTATCGACGGCACAGCAAATTGATTTCAGGGTCCCTAGAGAGCAAAACCAACATATAACAAGAGTTACAAAATCATTCATTCCCTTTGACATCACGTATCAGTCAGATATTGCTACAGAACTAACTTCCCCCAAAACTAAGTGCCATATAACAAGTGTTTATCATTACACTCCCAAGTCCCCAGGTTAGCTGGATAGGTCTTCTGATCTCCTTCCAACTGCAGGTCTTCTGATCAGCTGGAGCAGCTCTGCTCCAAATGCCCTCATCCTTCTGAACTAGCAATGACAGAAGCACAAGAGCTAACCCAGCCACACAAGGTCATCCCAGGCCTCTTTTTGCATCCTGTCCACTAACATCCCAATTCGGTCAAAGCAAATTGCACCAAGTCAAGAGGCAGGAAGTGCTCGCTTCAGCAGCACGTGTGCTAAGATTGGAACAAGAAGATTAGTACGGCCCCTGTGGAAAGATGACATGCACAAAAATTAAGATTAAATTTTAAAAAGAGGCAAGGAAGAAGGATGGCCCACCCTGAGGCCGTGGCAAGTGTGTGGCTGTGTAACCCTCTCACACTGGAGTGAAGAATTGGGACCAACAACTCAATCTACCACACATAATAATTCCATTTGAGAAAAATATATTCCAGAAACAACAAAAGAAAAAATATTATTTCAATTTAATCCAGTGGAACAGCCACTTAGAAAATATCTACTCACAAAGCGTAGTCTCAGAGAGTTAAATAGTAAACAAGGTCAAGTCACTGACCTCAGGGTGCAGGAGACAAATTCATACCCAACTAATTAAAATACAAGGAAATCCAGCGTAAATTCTAAAACAGAGATCTTAGCAAAGTGCTGTGGTTCTATCAAAGAAGCAGCACTGAGTAGTGTGTAGGTGGGCTAACAAGTCAGAATCCTAGACGGAGAGAACAGCGTGAACAGGAGGTGTGAGAAGCAGCAGAGTGAGCCACATGCTCCCCACATGTGGTGAGGCTCGCATTCCGGGCACAGGCAACAGGGGTCCCAAAAAGGAAAGCTCAGAGGAGGGCTGTCCTTCCAGTCAGGTGGACTGCACTGAACAAGGGCATTATCTCTACTTCTCCCAAGCCCCACCAAAAATGACAGCAAGAACTTTTTTTCTTTTAAAGATAAAACCTCCACAAAAAGAACAAACGAAAGATTACTGTGGACAAGATTTGTCAACAAACTTTCAGAAGGCTGACAGAGGTAGATCAGTGGTGACTGCCTTAGCAGAGTGGAGTGAAACCAAAGCTCCCACAGAGGGGAACAGGAAAGAAAACCAAGCTGGTTCATGCTAGACAATCTCAGAAAAGCTCAGGAATTGGGTGCACCAGATATATTAGAAGGTGCGATGCAAGGCAGAGCTGAAAAACCAGAGGTTAGCTGAGCATCTGGACAAGGAGCAGTTGGAATTTCAGATCTCCACTTCATTTCTGCACAGCCGGGCAACTGACCAGCCCCCATCATGACAGGTGACCTGGAAGTTATCCTCTGGTGAAATTGAATCAGAGAGATCCTGAATTCAAGGTCACCGGGCACAGCCAAGGGCAGAGATGAGGCAATATTAAAAACAAGGGGACTAAGGGAGCAGATGCATGGTGGAGGGTGAGCGGTACCTTCCCTGTTTCTCATTCACCAGTTTGCTCCCGAGATGCTGATCACCTGGCTTGTATTTCCCCTGGCAGAAGATTTGAGATCATTTTCTAGAGAAACTGAATGACTTCAGAGAAAAAGATCTCCAGATACTGAATTTGGAATGTTGACTGATTAGCTTTTGGTCCCAACACGGAACATGGTTGTGTGGTCCAAGGTAATTAAAACTCAAGCCATTGGTCATCAGGCTAAGACCCATTTTATAACAAAGTTTTAGTTGTTGCAGCATGGGATTTCTAAATCTCTCTTCACTTCAGTTTTTGTATGGTTTTTTTTTTTTAAAACAATGTTTTTCCCCAAAAGTATAGATTGACTAAGATTTATATAATTTACGTTGTCCTGTGCCAGGACAATGATGCTATCATGATATCCTGACCCCATCTGCTGATGCTATTAAAAATGTAAATATTTCTTTTTTTGGGGGGGGATGACCGGTAAGGGGATCTTAACCCTTGACTTGGTGTTGTCAGCACCACGCTCACCCCAGTGAGCAAACCGGCCATCCCTATATGGGATCCGAACCCGTGGCCTTGGTGTTATCAGCACCGCACTCTCCCGAGTGAGCCACAGGCCGGCCCAAAACAATGTAAATATTTCTTGTTAGAATTTTACTAGCATTACTAGGGTTCTCATCTCCTAAAGAAAGGAGATTAAGTTGGTGGAGTTTGCTCTTTTCCGTGGCTTTGGAACCTGCTTTGAATTCTGCTTTTAACTGTTTATAAAACATGACAACTTGATGCTAACTCACAGCTAAATTTCCCTTCTACTCGGTCATTTTAGTTTGGGGTCCCCAGAAGCAGACCCCAAGACAAGGATTAAAATGAAGCTAGTTTATTTGTGAGGCGATCCCAGGAAGCACCAGTAGGAAGGTGGAGAGGGAGACAGGGAAGGCAAAGCAGGGGGTGTTATCAAGCATGTTACCACTTCGAGGAAAGGAGACTCTGGGAGATGCTGTAGGCAGAAACAAAATGTCCATGTATGTCAACATTTTCCTACTTTTAAGATCTGTAAAAATTAAATATCATCTATTACATTCATTCTGCTTTTGCTTTACAAATATTTTGAGAATACTTTGTTTTAACTTGCCTTTTGATCAGTATCATAAATACAGTCTTTAATAGGCTCAATTTGTCTTAATGAAGCATTATCTTTAATGAGGGCATTTAATGTGCACATTATTCCGACATGGTCATTGGGAGTCCCATTGATTGGCTCTTTTATCCTTCTAGCACTGTCCCAAATGCTCTTAAAAGCATCTTTGCTTTCTAAATACAAGATATTCTAGATGCATTTGCTTTTTTTTCCTGCCCCAACACATGGAATTGACTTCCATCAAAGGAGTTCTGTTTTCTTTAGGTAAAGAACTGATTTTGAGGCCAATATCTGGGCACTATGGATATATATACAAGTTGGTGGTAGGTAAGAATCCTGCTTCTACTGCTGGCACTAGCCATTGTTAAAAGTGATGGAGCTAAGGGCCGGCCCATGGCTCACTTGGGAGAGTGTGGTGCTGATAACACCAAGGTCACAGGTACGGATCCCTATGTAGGGATGACCCATTAGTGCACTTGGCAGAGCATGGTGCTGACAACACCAAGTCAAGGGTTAAGATCCCCCTACCAGTCATCTTTTAGGAAAAAAAAAAAGTGCTGGAGCTAGGATATACATGGACTCACACCAATCATTGAAATTACTATGCTCTATTTTTCTCATAGTATGTGGGTTCATTGGCCATAAAGACTTTCTTCTAATCTAAGTCTCTAAGAAAAAAAAATGGAAATGAGAAATTAACTGTTGCATTTTTACATGTAGAAATTAATATTGAGGGAGGATTCATATTTATCTTAGAAAGTAGGTGGAAACTAATAATAAGTGCATAGACAAATAAGCAACAAAAACAACAACAAAAAATGCAAGGTAATTAGTAACTCCAGAAAAATAAAAAATTGAAAATCATCTTACATATATAAATATAAACCTAAATATAAATTAGTACGGAGAGAGAAAAAGAGAAAGAAAATCGGGCAAAATACCAACAAGGAGTGAATCTGGGTAAAGGGTATATGGTGTCATTTGTACTATTCTTGCAATTCTTGCTAGAAAGTTTGAAGTTATTTTCAAAAACATTTGTGAAAAGTATGATACCTTAAGCACTTTTCAGTGTAGGCATTTAATAAATATTACTTGCTTTATAGCAGAGAGAGGGACAGAGAGGAAAATGGTTTAACAAACTGTAGTAACAATAGGAGAAAGTGGCCTATAACCACTGAAGAATTTTAGTCATGGAGAATATGCTGTGATATAAATGAAAATGTCTTTGACAAACATGAAGGTGAACCGAAAAAAACAAAATACCAGATGCACGTTGATTATAGCCATATAAAAATGTATCTAAAAATCAGAAAATAGTGAAATATAACAGGTTTTATGTTCATCATATCTTATTTCCATTTATATTGTTTAAATATAGAAAAAACTTTCTCAATTTTTTTTTTTTCTTTAAAGATGACCGGTAAGGGGATCTTAACCCTTGGCTTGGGTTTGTCAGCACCACGCCGACCCAGTGAGCCAACCAGCCATCCCTATATGGGATCTGAACCCGCGGCCCTGGTGCTATCAGCACCGCACTCTCCCGAGTGAGCCACGGGCCGGCCCCTTTTTCAAATTTTTAATTAACATTTTTCTCCACTGAGCAAATATAAAAAAGCCTGAGTAAAATAGGCATAGCGGGGCCACTTGGGAGTGCGGTGACGCTCCCGCCGAGGGTTCGGATCCCACATACAGACCGGTTCCGCTCACTGGCTGAGCGAGGTGCGGGTGCAGCACCGAGGGTTGCGATCCCGTTGCCGGTCCCGGTCCGGTACGGGCGCAACACTGAGGGTTGCAATCCGTTGCTGGACACGAACAAAAGACAAAAAGGAAAAAAAAAATAGGCATAGCTGTTTTGCCTTTTGGTCAAGTTCATACTCTAGAGTTTTGAGCCACTCCTCAGTTAAAACACATCCTGAGTTTGCTTTAGGCTACATACAGAAACAGAGGGTAATAAAGACAGTCATGTATTCCAGAGACGTGAGTTCGTGTTGGGTCTCTGCTGTCTGCTGGTTGTGTGATGTTGAACAAGTCAACCTGTTTTCTAAAATGATGGGTCTGACATAAAAGATCTCTAAGGTCTCCTTCCTGCTTGTTATGGGCTCAATTATGTCCCCCCCACCCCCAGTCATATGTTGCAGTCCTAACCCCCTCAGAATGTGACTGTATTTGGAGACAGGGTCTTTAAAGAGACAATTAAGGTAAAATGAGGTCATTGGGGTGGGCCCTAATCCAATCTGGCTGCTGCCCTTACAGCAAAAAGAGATTAAGACACAGATATAGACAGAGGGAAGACCACGTGAAGACAGAGATTAGACAAGCCAAGGAGAGAGGCCTGGGAGTTTCCAACCCTGCTGACACCTTGATCTTCGACTTCTATCCTCCAGACTATAAGAAATAAATTTCTGTTGTTTAAGCCACCCTGACTAGGGTGCTTTGTTTTCGCATCCGTATCAAACTAATACATGGCTTTAACATTCCGATTCTGCCGTTTTTACAGTCCATTTCCCAGGACATACAAATATGTGCCACTAGGGGGCCACGCTGCACTAACATGGCTGACCCTGCCCTGTGGTCCCCCAGGGCAGTTGCAGACAGCAGAGGGGGCAGACAGAAGCACAAATGCACTGCTTGAAGCCTTTCCACCAAACTGGATCAACTCTAAAGGCAAGTCATCCATGGAAAGTCTTACTTCGAGAAAAGTGGCCGATAAGCAGGAGTGAGAGGGCAGACCCCGGCTCCCAGGTCCCAGCTCTGTGTAGCCAGATCCTTCTTTCAGGCCCCAGTCCCAAAGCCACACTTGTCAAGCATGCTCAGAGCTGCAGGAAATGGTGAGTCAGCATGAAGGGTGCTGACGGAGGGAGAAACACACACTCAGAAACAAGGCTCTCTCTCCAACTGCACATGCATAGTTGACTCTCAACAGTTTCTGGAAAGTGATATCTGAGATTCAAACACTATTAAAGGCAACAGCATCCAACCTGCTTTTCTCAGGGTCTAATACAGAAACTGAAGCACGTGTCAAAAAAAACCAAGTGTGTGTGACGACAGGTGTGTTCCTGGTTCTTTGACTGACGGGCACCAACAAAAGGTAAGACAACTAAATGCAATGCATGGTCCTGAATTGGATTATAGACTGGAAAATAAAAAGCTTTAAGGGACATTATTGTGACGATTGATGACATTTGAATATGGAATGTGGATTAGATAATAATATTGTAACAGAGTTAAAACGACTGATTTTGGTAATTGTATGTATTATGGTGCGTAAGACAATGACTTTGTTCTTAGGAAATATACACTAGTTTGGGAATAAACAGGCACAATGTCCAATTTACTCTCAATGGTTCAGAAATAAGTAATATATATATATATATGCATTTATATAATATACATATACATAAATAAATTCTAGAATAATAAAGCAAAAAGAGCAAAATGTGAATAATTGGTGGATTTGTGTAAAGGGCATAGAGGCGTTCTCTGTACTCTTCCTGCAACATTTCTGTAAGTTTGAAATTATAACAGAAGAAGAAGTTACCCCTCCAAAAACCCAAACACCTCTGGGAAAATTGTGCTGAGAACAGATGTTTCTTAATGATAGCAAGAAAATGCAAAAATTCTCCTTTGACTCACCAGATGGTATCATGGTCTCAGCAACCAGGATTTCATTGACTATGGTAGGAGTTTAACAACCACCATAATGATATTTATGATGGTAAGAATTTTAACACACATCTGGACTTGTCTTCCCTGCACAGAAGATGATGGGGCACAGCTTTGGTATGTCATTGAGACATTGTTACATCAACTCGTTGTCACTCTGGTTGTGCATGAAACGTGGCCATACCCCTGACCTCAGGCATACAGAAATGAGTCATTGTCCCAGCAGGTGCCATCCTCAGGACCGAATTTGGAGAAGTCTCTGTCACAGTTATAATTTCTGTGGATATAAATCTATCCCTGGTATTCATATTTCTGTTCTGTACATATCGTTAAGATATTAAACAGACCTACCACCACTCTCAAGTTGGGTCAGCCAGCATCTGAACCACAGTCCCTTCTCTTCTGGGAATAGATTGTCAAGTGGCTTGATGTATTATCAAGCCTCAGTTGGCCAATTGGCATGCCCACTCTGCCCTAAAAAGAGGATGTTCCAAACCTTGCCTTGTACCAATCAGGAGATGGATTCCAAGGAACTGGGCACCTCATGTCCATGAAGACATTTCTGATGGAAATATACATTCTTAGATTTAAACATACATCTGGGATACCCATTGTTTTTACAGGTCCGGGTCTCCTTTCCGATTGATATCAATAGGGATTGACTGAACTATTTCATAAGAGAACATGTTTTATCTTCCAAAGTTTACCAACTTCCCAGCTCTGACCTGAAATTGGGATGGACACTATCCCAAGTTATATATTCTTTTTCCCCTAAATTATTTATTTTTTTCCCAGGCTATTTTATCAACTATTTTCAGATTGTGTGCACAGTTTAACAACATGGTAAGGGATACTCAGACTATACACTTTCTTTTTTTACTTTTTAAAAAAATCTTTTTATTTTTTGTTTTATTTATTTTTTACTGTAACATAGATAATTGTACATATCTGTGGGGTACAGAGTTGAAGACTGTACATTTTAAGCCCTCACCTTCAATTCTCAGACCTAAACTCCATATAAAGTTTTCTAATGAAATTTCTTTTTTTTTTTTTTTTTGGCTTTTTGGTGACCAGCTGCACCGTGCTCAACCAGTGAGCGCACCGGCCATCCCTATATAGGATCCAAACCTGCGGCGGGAGCGCTGCTGCGCTCCCAGCACCCGCACTCTCCCGAGTGCGCCACAGGGTCGACCCTTCTAATGAAATTTCTAACAATAGCCAGTTTACAGAAGACTGCCCTCATTTGTTAGGGTCTAGCCAAAATTTAAAGAACTACCTACTCCAACCAAATGACTTGTTAGTTCATTTAAAGAGGCTGCAAGTGATGTAAATATTACCCTGCTATTCCACCTGCCACCACCTGCTCATGGTCGACCCCTGCTAACTCCCACCTCTTCATTTATTTTTTTATTTTCATTATCTTTTTAATCAAAACATAATTGATTATATTTATTTGTGGGGTACAGAGTTGAAAATCTACACCCGTATACAATGTGTGATGATCAAATCAGGATAATTAGCATATTCAACCCATCCCTTCATTTATTTAAAATTTGTGTCAAGTGCTTTTCTTCTCACCCAGCAGACACCACCCTTTTCTCTATTTGCCAATCACCCCTAGTTTAGACACCAACGTCTTTCTTACTCCTTTGCACCTCCCATCCACCCCCTCATGCATATTGATATATGCAAATAGATGTTTAGAGAGGTCTTCAGTTCCACACACCCAAGTCCCTCCCCCTTCATAGGCCAAGACACCCTTCTGGCTGAGGCTCCACCTCCCCACCATCCTGGCGGATCTTCCCATATGATTATTCTTAGCAGACTGTAGCTCTTTAAGGGCAGGGCTGATATTAATGCTGGTCATTCACCAATGGCCATCACCTGAGGATCCCCCCAGAGATCTATCATCCATCCTTTTCCATGCCATTCTAAACCCTAAAAGACTGGTCCTCCCAGATTGCATCACCTTCCTCTCCCATCCTGTGGCTTCCTGTAGGGTTTGGAAAATGGGAGTCACTGGCAGGACATCAGAAAGACCCCCTTTCTGCTTCGCTCTCCCTCTAAGCATAATCTCTCTTCCAAGGTTCTCTCCTCTTGCACCATTAGGCGAGGGGGTAGTAACAGCTTCCTGCTATGGTTACTTCACCATGGGCATATCTTCATGCTTTGGTTGAGTTTCTTCAACTGCTGCCCACCGTTCCGGAAATTGTCCCTTTGTTACATTCTATTCAGTTAAACCCTTTGTTTATGCCATTTATTTCCTGTTAGTTACACAAGAACCCCAAGAGATACAATATCTCATTCATCAAGTGGTAAAGCTTCTGACACAAAGTAGGTACCCGATAACATGAATTAAAGAATGAATGAATCTTAGAAACTTAAAATGAAAGATAAAGTTTTTACACATAATAAAGAGAGAGAGAGAAAGAAACAACAAAATCACAATAATGTGTTGAACTTTTAGGAGGGAAAAGAACTGTGGTTACTAGAGGTAGAAAAGGGGAAGGGAGGAGAGAGGGAGAGGGGTTAACAAGATATTGGGTGATGGACACAAAGAACAATCACGTGTTGTAATGATGAATAACCTAACTATCCTGACCCGACCATCACACATTGTGCACAATTATTGAAAGTCAACTTTGTACCCCACATATATGTATAATAAATTATCTTTAAAAAAATAAAATATATTCACTTAGGGATATATAAAAAAAGAAATACAGTTGATTTTCTTATTGGTATTGCATCTAGAGACATTGTCAAGTTCACTTATTTATTGCAAATTGTTTGTTTTCATATACTATGGAATTTTCTACATACACAAAATTGTCATCAGCAAATAATACTAATTTTATTTACTTTTTTTAATCTATAAAACTTTTATTTATATGCATTGCCCTGTTGCTCTGCAAGGACTCCAGTACAGGAATAGAAGTGATGATTGTAGACATCCGTTTCTCATTCCTGACCTTAGGGGAAAAGACTTCATTATTTTATCATTGACTACGATAGTTGCCATAGGATTTTATATATAATCTTTACCAGATTATGAAAAATCTTCTTCTTCTTGGTTGGTGAAAATATTTTTATCACGAATTCATGAATGATTTTTGAATTTTATTAAATATTTTTTCTCCATCTGTTGAGATAATCATTAAAAAAAAAAAAAAAAGATAAAGTTTTTAGACTGGCCAGTTAGCTCATTTGGTTAGAGTGCAGTCTTGTAACACCAAGGTCAAGGGTTTGGATCCCCTTACCAGGCAGCTGCCAAAAAAACAAAACAAACAAAAATATAGCTGGAAAAAGTCTTTGAATGTTGAGAGGTTTGTCCCAAAACTTTTAAATGAGGAAGCTGTATATCACTTGAACAAAGAGGAAGAGTTGCAAGGTCACTTCTCAGCAGCTCCATGGAAGGCCTGGCCCTCTCACCCCACATTCGCTGACTGGGCTTTGTTGAAGGGCATGGTCAAATTTAACAGCAGCCCCCAATGTAAATTTACTTTGCTCTGCTAGAATAGCTAGTTTACATCATCCTTCATCATTATAGGAAACATATAGAGACGGAACAAAAATACATTCATTAAGAAAGAAAACAGTCAGCAAAATGGCTGTAGTGACAAGACACATGAAAAGGAAAAATTAATTCCTTGGGAAAGAGCTTTCTATTTTGAGAAGATAAAAAAAATAAGAGATGTCCTTAAGTGATAAGTAATGAAAACACTTCCCAGGCATCCTCAAAGGCTGTGGCTTTTCAGATGTAAACCTAAACAAAATCCACCACAAAGGGTGGCATCTAAGTCTGATTCTGGTTGCTTATTTTGCTCTGAGGTCAGCCTTTGCTGAACATAGCAGTCTACACCAGAGCTGCAGAGTTGTGAGAGGTCCTTGTCTCTAAAATGCCTTTGGACTGCCCTCAGTGACCCTAATTGTACAACTTGGCAAAGACAACAATTAAACCGGATATTTTGGATCAGATTCTCCCAGAGTACATCATTTTTCAAGGTAACCTGAGTTTTTGGATAACACACACACTGGATCCAAAAGTGCCACTCTGTCAGGGTTTGCTGCATGATGTCCCAATACCTCTGAGATCAATCCCAGGGCATCACACAGCCAACAAACCAGCGTTCCCAGTGCATTCAGGCACTGCTTGACTGAGTCACCTGCAGTATTCTGCCTCTTAGGAATTCATGAGAGCCAATTGTTAAATTTTCAGGAATTTTGCAAGTTGGTTGACACCTCATCAGTAGCTTGAAGTCAGCCACAGTGAAAGTATTTACACCATAGGAAAGGACAAAACTATAAATTATTTCTCTTCTAGAAAGTTAGTTGTTACACATTTACTGACATCACATTACCTGCGAAATAATCTGTCCTCTCTGGTGGCTGAAATTGCGGGAGAGTAACTGATTTCCTTTCCTCGGTCTCTGCAAGCTGAAAGAAGAGAATCAGTCTTTCCGAGTATATTAGTTAAAATGGTGCCCTGAATTTAAATGCCCAGTTTAAATTCTCTAGAATTAGAGGATATAAATTGAGAATATAGCTTACTTTTATTTCAAGTTGGCTCAAGAAGTTTCTGAAAATTAATTTATAATAAATTGCCTTATAAAGTTAAAATGCCTTGCAACATCTTATGGGGAAGTTTCAAAAACTGGAGAAGTCTGCCAGTAAACTAAGTGTAGCTTTATAAAGAAAGCAAAAGATATAGCTCAAAAATAGTTTAAGCCCAGCTGGAGGAATTTGTCTCTTTTCCAGTGGAAAGGGAGATAACAACCCCTAGCTAATCTCACTTTTTTTTTCCCCCTGAAATAATGGCTGTCCTTTGGCTTTGTTGTTTTTGGCCAAGTCTTCTACCAAAACAAAATTTTTGCAATTGCAATGACCTAGCTTGGGAAACAATTTTATAACATTTTCTAGGCACCACAAAACATTTGTTTTACTCGTTCTGAAGTCCAACAGTGGAGTAAAAGGAGAGAATAATATCTTGCCTTGTAATAAAGGAAAAACTTGGTAAGGTCAGGGACTAGAAGAATATTTCAGTTCAAATAAGGGTCATTCAGAGGCCGTGAAATGTTGTCTTCCAAATCAGTAATGAACATGCCTCACACATCATCACAACCGGCTAAAATCCTGGATCCATTCAGCTGGCTATGAGGGCATAAAGAGTGACTTTTATTTATCACACAATACATTTTAAGCTTGGCAGCTAGTTTGGACAAAAACAGCAGGAACTGTGGATAGCTGCAAAAACAGACTTACATTTTATAAAAGCCGGGAGAAATGAAAACACTGCTGAACTTCTTGACATGTTAGAAAAAAGAAAAGCTTTTGCATGTGACTCGGATTTCAGTTGCATAAGTGCAGACAGTTCAAGTTATGCAACGTTAGTAATGCTGATAGATTACAAAAAAAAAAAATCTGTCAGCTCATCTATCAGCAAAATGCCCTCAAAAGCCTGTTAAATATGTACCAGTAAAGATATTCGAAGTAACTTGATATGCTGTGTCATAGGACATATGGTGATTAAAACCATGGACACTTGAGTTAAGTCATCTAGGTCTAAATTCTTCATGACCCATTAGCTGCATGACCTCAGACAAGATACTTACCCTCTCTAAACCTCATGTGCCTCATCTATAAACTGGAGGTGATAAGTTCACGGAAAAATGGAATTAAAATACGAATCTTTCTATGAACTTGTTGAAGACCTCTCACAGTTTCCAAAAGAGTTATTGTGAGTGTTAAGTGATGTGTTTAGAATGGTGTCTGGCACATAGTAAGTGCTCAATAAACATTAGCCATTATTTTTTACATGTGGCCCGATTTATTTTAAGCATTTGTCTTAGTTTGGAGTCCCCCAGAAGCAGACCCTGAGGCAAGGATTTGAGTACAAGTTGTATATTTTGGGACATGATCTCAGGACACCAGTAGAGGAATTGAGACGTGAGGCAGCCAGTAATGGGCAGCCAGTAATTGCATTACCACAGTCATCACTGTGGCAACCGGAGCTCCACATATCTGGGGGCTCTGAGACACAGAATATACAACACACAGAATAGACAGGGATATCCCACTGAAGTGATGTGGAGGCTGAGTACATATCCATCACTGGTCGAGGGTGTCTTTCAAGGGCATAACACTGGTTGGGCAGGAAATGGCAGGTAGTTCAGAATAAGGAGTCTTCAGCGTCTGGGGATGAGTGCTGAGGGGACACAGGAAGGGCACTGGCAGCCACTGCTGCAGCCCTGCATTGTTGTCTCCAGATAAGTAATTAGCAGAAGTGTTTGTTTTAATGCATCAATGCTCTAGAGACAATAATTCAACCAAACAGAACAAAACACCATGTTCATTCTATGCTAGTTTTAATGGAGGTACTAAAACAAAAACAAATTATGTAACTTAAACCAAGAGCAGGGAATAATATGTGGAGTTTAAACCCTAATTCTGCTTTAAACCTCTTACCTCTTCCTCAGTATCCATTGTCTGAAGCTAGGGATGTATCTAATTTTTTTTTTAGTGCTGTGGAATAGCCAAGCCTTCATGAAAAATAAAAAAATAAAACCCTCTTTTTCCAAAAATGTCCAGGCTTTTAGCAGCTGCAGTAACAGCTTCCCCAGTAACTGAAACCATCAAATTTTTAGGACAAATAACATTTCAAGACTTTTTCATGCCTCCAGACAGAGGTTCAAATACTAAAATCACGATTAACACCTATAAACTCCATTCCTAAGCTGAGAAATGTATCTTCTACATATCTGATCATCTGTGTCCTTCCTACGTGAAAAGGGGAACATCCATATATGTGGCCACCATTTCTAAAATAAGTAACTGCAGGGCTGGCCATTTGCTCAGTTGGTTAGAGCACGGTGCTATAACACCAAGGTCAAGGGTTCAGATCCCCATACCAGCCAGCTACTAATAAAAAAGTAACTCACAGCTTGATAAGAAAAAGACTAATAGACTTGCCTACATAGAAAATAAGCATTTTATTCTGCCCAAAAAAAAAAAAAACCAAAAACCCAACCCATAAATGGGAGTCTGTCCCAAGCCCTCTTCTCTTTTCACCCTCAAAATAGTTCTCGATCTTTCTGGCCCATTAATCCTGAGTATTACCCAGGATTGCATTCAGATGCATACAACAGACCCCAACAACAGCTTAACCAGGTAAGGCTTATTTTCATCCGATAACATGGAGTGCAGAGGTAGGCAGTGCAGGGCTGGTCTGTGGAGCCATGGTACCTGGGTTTACTCCAGCTCTTCACGCTGCCATCTTCAGTGTGTGGTTTGGCGCCCATGCTCACAGATAGCTGCTGCCCCCAAGCATCCCATCTATGCTTGCAGTGTCTTCCCACCAGCTCTCTGCAATCTGTTTCATTTATTTATTCAACAAATATTTATCAACAACCTACTAGGTGCCAACACTCTTCTGTGTGCTGGGAATACAAAACCAAAAAAAAGATAAAAATCCCTATTCTTGTGGAGCTTATATTAAAATGGGGAACACAGAAAGACAGTAAGTTAAACACATAAAACTATGCTCGGTGGTGATAAGTGCTACGGAGAAAACTAAAAAAGAGAAGGGAACTGGAAGGATGAGGGCAGGTGGTAATTTTAGACAAGGTGGTCAAGGAAGTCTTCAAGTCTTCACTGAGGTGACATCTAAGTAGGGAACTGAAGGAAGTCATGGGCCAGCCGTTTGGATGCCTGAAGAAAGAGGTTTCTAAGCCCTGGCTTGTTCAGGGAAGAGTGAGGAAGCGGACATGTGAAAGCCGAACAAGTGAGGGCAGAGTGGAGGTCAGACGAGGTCAGAAAGGGCAACGAGGGGTCAGATCCTACAGGATTTCTACAAAATCCTTCATGAGGATTTGGCTTGACTGTGAAAGTGAAGGGAAGTCCCTCAAGTGTTTTGGCAGAGTGGCATAAACTGACTTATAATTTACCAGGATCACTTGATGGCTGTTTTGAGCATAAGCAGAAGTGGAGAGACCAGTTGAGGGGCTGTTGCAATAACCCAGTTTAGAGCCGATGGTGAGCTGGACCAGGGCGGTAGCAATGGAGATGAGGAGAAGTGATAGCATTCCGGATCTATTTTGAATGTAGAACCAATAGAATTTTCTGATGTGGGATATGAGACAAAGAGAGGAATCGAGGATAAATCTGAAGATTTTGGCTTGAGTAACTGGAAAAGTGAAATTGCCTTATACAAGATGAGAAAGATTGGAGGTGAAGCAGGTTTGGGGGGGAAATTCACGAGTTCTGTTTTAATCACAAGATGTCTTTCAAATATACAAGGGCAAATGTTGAGTAAACAGCTGCATCTACGAGTCTGAAGCTCTGGAAAGAGGTCAAGGATGAGATATAAATTTGGGAACCATCAGCAGAGAGATGATATTTAAAATTGATGAAAGTGAATCAGAATACGAAGGAAATGAGCATAGATTAGTAAAGAGAAGTCTAAGAATCTAGTATGGGGCCATTCCAGGGATTAGAGATCAGGAGATGAGGAGGAACCAGCAAAGAGATTGAAAGGAATAGCCAGATAGGTCCGTGGAAAATCGGGAAGGGTGTGGGATTCTGGAAGCCAAGTAAGTACAGTGTTCCAAGGAAACAAGAAGATGTGATGGACTATGTTGAGTGACTTGAGGACTAAGAATTGACCACTGGATTTGGCAACATGAAGTTCCTCAGTCACCTTGGTAAGAGCAATTTCACGAAGTGGTGGGGAAGGAACGGTGAGGATGAGACGCCAAACTCAACAAGCAGAACTGACACCTAGAAAATGAAACTGGCGGGGTAGACAGAGAATCCATCAATAGAGAAATAATTACTTCAATCAACGACTTCTACAAATATGTAGTGTTTTTCTTCTGTGTGCTAAACGATGTTCTAGGAATTAACTGGAAGTTCAGTAAGGAAGAAAACAAACTATCTGCAGTCACAGAGCATCTGTTCTACTGGGGGTAAAGACACAATAGACAGCTAGACAAATAAATGTTCGATATGTCAGTTGCTGACAAGTGTTTTAAAAAAATACAGAATGAAAAGAGGATGGACAGCAGGGGGTGGGAGAGGTGGCAAACTATTTTAGATAAGGTGATTATCAGAGCCCCTTGGATTTTTGAGGAGAGATCTTATACATTAGTTAGAATTGGGATGTTTTAAAAGACCTGTTTAAAAAATAAATATATATATATATGTTTATGATGGAAAGTCCAATCAAAACAAGAGAAGTCACAATTTAATTATGTTTGGTACAAAAAAAGTAACTATAGTTACAGGAGACATTTTTAGTATAAGAAATAGGGAATATTGTGTACAATATTATATCCCCCAAATTAAAAATCCACATGAAATGCATGATTTTCTAGAAAAAAGACAAAGTGCCAGAATTTACTCAAGAAATAGAAAAGTTGAGATGAACAACACTCACAGATGAAAATATAAAAATTAGTTTAAGCCTACCTTTAAGTTAGATTTATGTTTAAGATAAGGTCAAATGGTTTCTCAGACTAACACTATCACAGCTTTAAGGTACAGGTAAGTCTCATCTTACATAATCAATTCAGAGCAAAAGCAAAGAAGAAAATAGTCCTAGCTTATTCTCTTTCTTGAGGCCAAAACTGATGCAGTATATCGCAAACATAAAACTGAAATAAAACATAGGCTAATCTCTCTTTTGAGAATAAGTATAAAGATCCTAAATAAATGACTAATAAACCAAACTAGCAGTGGGTCAAGAGAACAAAGTAGAACGTATCATACAAGGCAATGATCATTCAGCTTAGAAATCCATTAATATAATTTATATTAACAAATCAAAGGGGGAAACCCCAGGGCTGGCCCGTGGCTCACTCGGTAGAGTGCGGTGCTGATAACACCAAGGCCATGGGTTCGGATCCTATATAGGGATGGCCGGTTTGCTCACTGGCTGAGTGTGGTGCTGACAAAGGGGGAAACCCCCTATGATGTCCCCAAAATATTTAATAAAACTGAATACCCACTACTGACAAAAACTCTTAGGAAAATAGCACAAGAAAATTCCTTGCCTTGTTAAAGGATATCTACGGGAAGCCCAATGCAAAGAACATAAGAGACAGTGAAATCTTAGAAGTTTTTCCACTAAAGTCAAGACAAGGCAAGAATGCTAGCTGTCATTGCCACCAGTCAGCATTGTGCTTTCAAACCTAACCCATGCAGTGACAAGAATTAGAATTTATTATAAGATTTAGGAACAAACTAGTAGAACTATCACTATATGTGGCCTGTGTGATACCATTCTCAAAACATCTAAGAAAACCCAGTGGAAAAGTATTAGAGTTAAGGAGGATTCAGGAAGGTGGCTGGTTATAAGAGTAATATACAAACATCAGTTGCTTACCTTTACCCAAGCAATAACAAATTATAAAATGTAGAATTAGAAAATGTAGTCGATTAAGCCATGCAAGGCTCTACATGAAGTATAAAGTTTGACTGAGGGACACAAAGGAAAACCTAAACAATTACAGAAACATACCATGTTCATAGGTGGAAAGAATCAATATTATAAAGATAAGGACTTTCCACAAATTGATTATTAAAAACAATGCAACACCAATCAAATGCCACTAGGAATTTTTACAGAACTTCATAAGCAAATTCTAAAATTCATATGGAAGACAAATGTATAAGGATAACTGAGGATAACTTTTAAAAGAAGAATAAGGGCCTATCAGATATTTAAAATATACTTTAAAGCTAGAGTAATTAAAAAGGTAGTATCTGTATAAGAATGAACAAATCAGTGGGAAAAACAGAGTAAGCAATAGACCCAAGTGGTCTGTTATGGTCAAAATGATATTTCACACCAATGGGAAAAGCATAGACTAGTTAGGTAAATAATTTTGGGAAAATTAGATACACATTTGAAAAAAAATAAAGTTAGGTACCTCACAATATATAAATCGAATTCCAAATGAAATCCTGATGGCAGAGAAGACCTTCTTAGGCAAAATTAAAAGTGCAGTAACCACCAAAGGAGGATTGATAAGTTTATCTTATTAAAACATCATCATTTAATATGTTTAACATCTTTAAAACACGATAAAAGACACTCTAAACAAAGTTAAAAGATAAGCAACATCTAGGAAATATATCTTCTTCATATAAACAAAACAAAGGATTAATAATCAGAACATATACATAAATTCTAAAATCAGAAAGAGAAAAATAAGCAAAAGGAAAATCAACAATATATAAATATGTATTTCACAGAAAAGGAAATACAAAGAAAACAAACATTTAAAAAGATGCCAATATCGCTAGTAATCAGGAAATTGCAAATTCAAGTGGTGAGATATTTTTTCATTCATCAGATTGACAGAATCACGAAGGTTGATATCCAGTGTTGGCGAGAATGTAAAGAGACAGGTACTCTTATATATACTGTTGGCGAGAGAATAAAGAAAGTCTATTTAAACACCAATTTACCTTAGGTTTCAAAAATTGAATATGCATATACTCTTCAACTCATAAGTTCCACTTTTTAGTTATCTACACTAGAGCAGCACTTAGCCATATGCAGAGAGGCCTGTAAAAGAATGGTAATTGCAGCCCTGTTTGTAATTGGAAGCTACCTAAACATCTCTCAACAAGATAAATGGATAAATAAACTCTGGTGTATTCATACTATGCAGCAGAACTAAGAATGGGATATATCTGTTATTAAGGCCATAGAAAGATGTCCAAGACATACTGCATGTCTTAGTCTGTTTTCTGTTGATTATAACAGTATACCTGAAAATGGGTAATTTGTAAGGAAACAAAATTTATTTCTTACTGTTCTGGAGGCTGGGAAGTCCAAGGTCAAGGGGGCACATCTGGTGAGGGTCTTCTTTCTGGTGTGGACTGTGCAGAGTCCCAAGGCGTCATAGGGCATCACACGGCAAGGAGGCTGAGCATGCTAGTTCAAATATCTCTTCCTTGTCTTAAAAAGCCACAAGTCCCACTCCCATGATAACCTATTCATCCATTAATCCATTAATACACTAATGTCCCCTCTTAAAGGCCCCGCCTTTCAAATACCATAGTCAGATTTCCCACCCTCTTAAAGTGTTACAGTGGGGATTAAGTTTCAACATGAGTTTGGGAGGGGACAAACATTCAAGCCATAGCACTGCTAGGGAAGATGAAATATGACGCTACTTATGCTTTTAAAAATTACAGGAACACAAAACCATATCTCTGTCTATCTCTGTGTGTATATGCATGTGAATGCACAGAACAAAGTCTGGAAGGGTGTATTCTGTACATTCCAAACCAGGGGCGGGGTTTAACTTGGGGAGGGGGAAGGAACCGCAGGGGAGTGAACGCAGAGCTCTTCTACATGGAGATGTTTTCTGTTTTTGTTTTTTATAAGGAGAAGGTATTCCCAGATAATTTGTGTAATCAAAGAAAATTTTTTTTTACAAAACACCTTTTTTATTATTAGATAAAAAGGTGATGGGACAATTAATAGGGGACAATTGTTTTCTTTCTTATACATTTTCAGGATTTCTTTCCCCAATAAACCTGTATTTTTAGTAACCAGAAAAAAATGCACCAAAGTGATTTCCATTCTGAAATTATTTTTAATGCTTTTTGGCTCAACCAGCAAAATGACCCAGACCCACCAGTGTCCTGGCCCAGGGCCCAGGCCCTCTCTCTTGGCAGCCAGTGAGGCCCGCTCCCTTGGCTTGCTGGAGCCATCCCAACTGCTGCCTCTGTGGCTGCCAGCATCACCTTGGCTACCTGCAGAGACACTCCTGCCACTGCCAAGGCAGTGGGGAGAGCTCCCTCCCCATCAGGTTGCAACATCGCTGATTAATATAAGGTGAGCAGAGAGCAAAGGTAGGAAAACACGAGGGCCAGACCTTCCAAAGGAAAAGCCCCGTTTCCTCAGCATCGAGGCCAGGCCCCAAGTCACATCTCTCTGATTCATCTGGCTCTCACAGTTTCTCTCTCTGGAGAAACTTGAGAGAAGCTTCCCAGCAGCTGAGTCAAAGGGCAGTCAGAGGTGGTGTCTCGTTGCACACGCCTTCCCACTCGTGCTGGTGTTCCAGGCCGTGCCAGTCCTTGTTCCTCTCCCACCTCAGGGCAGCTTCTCTGCAGAAGCTTATGGAATGAATGGCTTTGGCTGTCTCTGGACTCCAACCTCCCTACAATGTCTTCTAGAGTCTTCATCCTGGGCTCCTCTATTTGTCCCAACATGGCCTTCCTCTTGCTCAAGGGGAGTCCGTATGTCCACAAGTGCCTGTAGGAGGGTCATCAGCATGACCTGGCAGACTTATACTGAAACACCTTTTCAGATTTGGTGCCTCGTCCCAAGTCCCCTGCCTTGGACCCTCACATGCTTAACAGTCCCATTAGCTGTTTTATTTGAAGCATAGAATTGTGGCCTGAGTCTTTTCTCATTTTATTTTGTTATTAATCCTCCTTACCATGTGTTTATCATGATTCCAGATGGTATTGTGTGTGTACGTGTGTGTGTCCAACATGTAAAGTACACATAAGGTTTCTCTGTTAATAAACCCGCAACACTCGTACAAGATAAATGAGCTTAATGGCAAATTCAAGCTACTTGGCACTAGTTCTTGGTAAGTGTTTATACTATCCTTTTTATTAAGTATGAATATTAGTATATTACATTTTCTTTAGAAAATATAATCAGCTGATGGGAAGTGAAAGTAATGCTGACTTTGTTTCACAAGAAGTAAAAATTCGACTTAGGAGGAACCCAACCATTATTTATGGCTCATACTTTCTAAATTTTCTCTAAAACAAGTTGATATTCCAGATTCCTAACATCTCTCCAGGATGCCCAATGTCTTCTACACACAGAGATGGAGGGATTCTTACTCAGCAAGGAAAATACTTACCTTCCTTTTTTTCTGAGGGGAAAATACTTTCATTTTCACCTTCATTAGTTTTTATGGTTGACAAGGTATTTTCATTATATTAGCCAGAAAGAATCTAGACTACATAGAATATAGAACCAAAGCCATTTGAAATGTCTTCCTGGCCAGGAAGACACTGCAACCACCTCAGGGACGTTTCTGGCCTCAGGAAAAACAAATGGAACCTTGGCGGGCCAGGAAGGAAAACTCACAGAATCCAGGCCTTGCTTTCTTCCCTTTTTTCTCTGAAAGTCTGGAAGCGGAGTCACAGTTTATTTGTTGAATTCACTCTTCTTGTTTCTTGTAACCATGGCATCTGGTTTAGTCAAGTGTTTCTTATGTCAGGCTACTGCTGAGCCAATATTTATCATTTTAGAAAATTTCCATGAGTCATAAAACAAACCCTCAACTTGCTGTACCTTCTATGGGCGTTTCTTTCCTAGAGTTGTTTAAAAATAAAAGGAAAAATACTGAACCTAGAATCCAACAATTGGCATTTATCAGAACACATACATACTTTCTCCTGCATGAAGGATCCTTCTCTCACATTTCAAAAGCCATTCAAGGTGTGCTGCCCACCATCTGAGGCACTCTTCCTACCCAGCAGTCCAGAACCCTCTCCAGAGGGCCAGATCTGGGCCTAGAAAGGAAGGAAGCTTGAAAGGTTTGCAGGAGGAACTGACTCATTGGCTCAATGGTGGGAGGGAAGGTTTTCCACAGGCCTGAGAATAAAAATGAGCAAGTGATTCTTCCACCTCTAGCATGGAAAATCTTACGAGGGGACCACCCCTTAATGACTGGGCCTGACTTTACTGACCATCTCTGCCTCCCCACACCCCCCCCAAAAGCAAAAGACAGGGCTGATAGCAAGATGTGATGTTTGCCTCATTTATGTAAGAGTTTGTCCCTTTGTGCCAATCAGCTCCTTTTCCCTAGACGTGGAGAGTTGAGAACTTCATTTATCTATAATCTGTACAACTATAGCAATTTACTGACTGCCATTAAAAACAGGCCCTGTGTCTAGAGCCCGAGGCCTAGAGTTTATAAATCAAAATTCAAGGGTTGCTTTAGCATTACTAGAATAGGACGCTCCACAATTTGCTAAGACTGTGCTAGGCACACAATGAATCTTCTGTAGAGTACAGGCATCACATGTTCCAGCTAATGGGGGTAAACTCATCAACACATTCAGTTTACAGGTGAGGACAGAGAGGCACACCTTGCAGAGGTCACAGGGCCAGTCAACAGCAGAGCTGGGCAACGCTAGAACTTGTGACATCTAGAGTCAAATACCTCGTTGAAGGGCTGGTGATAGAAATAGTGGAGTCTTAGTGATAAACGAGAAACAGCTACACTAAAAGACACTCAAATTTCATATTGCAACCATTGTCCTGTGGCTGTTTCTGGTGGAGCTGTCCTTGAATATAACAGAGTTCCCTCATAGTGAAGAGCCAGGTTTCTTTGGCTGAACCATCATCTGACATCCTTCCTCCCACCTCCCAGAAGAAGGAAAAACTAGGAAGTAAGCCAGAGCAGCCCACCCAAACAAAACAAAACCCATTCATATCTATAGCTACATGTGTCTATATCTCTGTCAATATCTATCTCATGTGTCTTGGCCCATGGAGTCTAATTTTTTGGTAGAAACATTTCTGTTCTCTTCCACCAAACATCAAACCCTGAGCGAACCCTTTAGCCATCTCTTCTGTGCTCATATTCACCAACATAAGTGAGAAATCACGTGAGTAACACTCATTCACTTCCTTCCTCTGTGGATGCCTCAGTCATTAAGGATCCGGTGATACCTCCCTGGTATGACTTCCCCTACCAGTTAGGATCCTGAGAATTCCCAAGGGAACCCAGGCCAAGTTTATTTTGGCATTTATCTGTTTTCACTTGTAATCTCCTTGTGGCAGGACCCATGACTTATTTATCTTCGTATTCCTGATAGCTAACGTGGCCACGACTGGCACACAGTAGGGCCTCAGTCAACACCTGTCAAACCCTAAGTGTAAAAATTTCAAAGTAGCATCCCATTGTGATGTAAGCAAGATACTTATTTTGCCTCCAACCACAAACTTTTAAACACTCAGCTGCTCTCCTTCATTCGAGAATTTCCGGTAGTAATAATAGATGATGGGATGATGAAAACAATCCTTTAAAAAGGCCAGTCTGGGGCCGGCCCGGTGGCGCACTGCTATAGTGCGCCGCTTGGGAAGCGCGGCGGCGCTCCCACCGAGGGTTCGGATCCCACATACAGACCGGCCGCTCACTGGCTGAGTGAGGGGTGGGAGCAACACTGAGGGTTGCGATCCCATTGCCAGTCCTGGTCTGGTACGGGTGCGACACCGAGGGTTGCGATCGTTGCCGGGCACAAAAAAAGACAAAAAGGAAAAAAAAAAAAAAAAAAGGCCAGTCTGCTCAGAATCCTACTTTGTTAGCATGTATTAGTTTGAACCATAAGAAATTCCTGTTTTTGTAGGTCAAAGATAGTTGAACATTGTCAGTAGGAAATTATTCAACCTAATGTAACAGAAAATAATATAACTATAAATACATTACTTAATACTAAGGCTATAATTCAGTTTTTTCATTAATCCATCCAATCTCCTCGCCCTGATCTATACGGCCCTACATGATCAGATTGCTGGTTGCATTTCAGCCTTTTCTGGGTCCATCTGCCCCGGCTTGCCAGGCCCCAGCCACAGTCTTCCTTCTGGTCTTTGAACACCCCGAACATACTTCCCCCACCTGGGCTGCTGGCACCTGTATCTTCAGTCTGGCTTCTCCTCGGCGTTTAAGTCTCAGCTGAAACCCCACCTCCTCAGAGAAGATTCTTCTGAGCACCAATTTAAAGAGTGCCCTCTACACCCTGTTACCCTCTGCCAATCACCCAGTTTTACTGTCAACAAAGCACCTGTCACTCACTACCCAGAACTCTTTTGTTGTTTCTCAGACTCTGGCAGACTAGAATTTAAGCTCCAGGGCAGCAGGAATCTTGTCTGTCTTATTCATGGATCTGAACAGAGTTTAAACAGTGTAGGCACAAAATAAATGTTGAAACAACTAATTCAGCAATTACTTTTTTAAAAGCAGAAGAATCAAAGTTGTAGTCATTTCTTCAAATATTTTCTTCCCTCATTTTATTAATTTCACTTATGCTGGGATTCCTTTACACAGATATTGGCCCTTTCCCCTCTGTCCTCCAAGCCTCAAACCATTCTCTCATTCTTTGCATCGCTCTGTCCCTTCTTGGTACCTTCCGAGTTAATACCTTGACCTCATCTTTGACTCCCATCCTTGTTTTTTGGATATATCCAGTCTGTTTCCCAGCCCGTCCACTGAATCTTTTAATTCTACAATAATATTTTATATTCCTAATGTCTCCAATTTTTCCATAACTGCTCATTTTGGGTTTCTGGCTTTCCAATAACTTTCCTTTCCTCTCTAAGAATATTTACTGTGCTCATTTTAATTTCTTGTGCTGCTGCTTCTACTGCCTGAGTTTTTTCCGCTTGCTATCCTTCTTTCACAGTGCTTGGATTCCTCCTATGTCTCATCACTACCTGTGGACTCATACCCATGTCCTTAGGATTGTAATCTACCTGGGCTTGTACAGAATACTTGGCGGAGGGGCATGAACTGGTGCTGCTCCTGAAGAGGTTGGGGAAGACAGGTGGGGATGCACCAGGCTGAGGAACCACCTATGTAAACTGGGCTCAACCCCCTACCTCAACCAGGAGGCCCTGTCTCTTCCCATTCAACCACCCCTCTCTGGTCCAGGATATAATCATGGAGACCTCAGAGGCAGGGGAGTTGAGGGACAGCTCTGGGACCAGCCAGGACAGCCCACTTGATTGTGTTGGTATCACCTCACCCATATCGCAGCAGGGCTCCAGAGCTGCCTTGACATTACCTGGCAGCCTCTGGGGTAGGCACCTTGCTAGACCCGAGGTTTTCCTGTCCTACAGTAGCAATGGGAGAGGCAGAGGTCTGCAGAGAATAGTGGGACAGGGTGGGGCAGAACAGGTCCCAACCAGCTTGCCACTACCAGCCTGTTGCTGTCTGTGACATGCCTTCTCCTCTGACTGCCATTTTCCTCCCATTCCTAACCACCAGGTAAAATAGTCCTCCTATTTTTCCTAAAACTACTGCTGAGCTTGAAGAGAAGCCCTCTTGCTTTTACATGCTAAAATTTGCTTCGAAATTTCTATTCACTTCATTCCTACCCTTTATGGTTTTATGACTTGTGATAGTTTGAATTCATTTAGTCTGTCCTTAAACCAAATACTTGATTCCCGTATTTGTCCCTTTCTGAATCTTTTGTGGCTCATTGTTCTTCAGAAGTACAGCAACCAGATCAGAACTGTAGAAGTATAGAAAAAAATCATGGAAAATGAGAAGACAACATGGATAGATGCCCAAGATATACTGTTGAATTAATAA
Organism: Galeopterus variegatus; assembly: GCF_000696425.1. NCBI lineage: Eukaryota > Metazoa > Chordata > Mammalia > Dermoptera > Cynocephalidae > Galeopterus > Galeopterus variegatus. The sequence continues at coordinate 568,520 of NW_007726240.1, forward strand.
AAACAAGCTGCTATTCCATATGTATTGTTGAGATCATTTGTGGCTTTTTAAATCCTCTTGATTGTAAATGTCCGGAAGGTTTTGTGCTGGTAAGGAATGTGACGCCAACTCTGATTTTGGTGTGTGTGTGAGGGACTGTGGGACTGTTCATTTATCCCTACACTGGATTTCCTTTTTAGAACATTTCCCCAAAACTTTCTTAAAATATGTAGTTTAATAGATGGTCCTCAGGGCAGTCCATAAGCACCCTGAAATCATAGGCCAAGCCTTGCGAGTAGGAACAAGGGTCTTCTAGACGGTTGCACTTTTCATGAGAAACTCAAAGGGCACACATAGCCCAAGAGCGGTTAAGAATTATCGTTCAAGGGCCGGCCCGGTGGCGCACTGCTATAGTGCGCCACTTGGGAAGCGCGGCGGCGCTCCCGTCCGAGGGTTTGGATCCCACATACAGACCGGTTCCCGCTCACTGGCTGAGCAAGGGGCGGGCGCAACACCGAGGGTTGCAATCCCGTTGCCGGTCCCCGGTCCGGTGCGGGGGCAACACTGAGGGTTGCGATCCGTTGCCGGACACGGAAAAAAGACAAAAGACAAAAGACAAAAAAAAAAAAAAGAATTATCGTTCAAGATTGTCGTGCCACATTTTACTTTACTTTCTTATGGTTTAACTCAAGAAGTGTACTATTACCTGAAATACATGTATAATTGTTCAATCTTTAATGTTATAAAATAGTGGTGTATGACTTACACTTTATCGTAAGGACTAATAGAGAAATCCATAATGCTACCATGTGGTACTGTATCATTCCCATGAATATACTTCAATATATTTTGCCTTTTCCTAAAATAGATGCTAGAGCCCTTGGGACTGCCTGGTCCATCAGGACCAGGCTACGGGAAGTAAGTAAAGAAACATTCCGAATGTATTTTCTACAGCTTCCATTTGTTTTGTTTTGCCATCCCTCTCTGTGGTGTTAAGGAAGCAAGAGACACCTCAGTTCTTTTGTTCAGCCTCACCCATGAGTGATGTGTCACGTGGCCTGAAGGTAAAGGTCATGGGTTTGGGGGCAGATTGCTTATTCCTCTGGGCTTCCAAGGAATATTTCTTTACCTTACCTCGTTTGTAGAATGAGACCAATAATAATATCTACCTGTGGCAGTCACCACTAGTTATCTCCCAATATCCATTTTCCCCTTAATAAAGGAACCCCAATTTCTTAGCTGGTCAGAGAATAGACCACATTTCCCAGCCTCCCTTGCAGTCACATGACTAAGTTCTGGTCAAGGAAATAAAAGTGGAAACTGAATGGTACTGCTGGGAAGTTTCTTTTAAAGGGCAGGGGTACCTCTTCTTTTCTTCCTTCTTACTGCCTAGAATGTGGAAGTAATGATTGGTGGTATAGCAGCCATCTCAGACCATGAGGAGACCTTGGAAAAGGAATCTACATACAGCGAAGCAACAGTATGGAGACTGGGTCTTTACCACCACCGAGTCAATATACCAAATCTGAATTGCTTGCTTCTGCACTTCTTTTATGTGTAAACTTTACATATAAAAATGTAATAGTGGTTTTAAGCCACTATTTTGTATGTCTTTGTTCTTACAGTCTGTAGTGGATTGAATTATGTCCCCCCAAAAGTCACTGAAGCTTGAATTGTGTCCCCCAAGTTTTATGTATTAGAAACTTAGCCCCCACTATGACTGTTAAGAGGGTGGGAAATCTTATCATGGTAATTGAAAGGTGGAGCTCATGGGCCGGCCTGTGGCTCACTTGGGAGAGTGTGGTGCTGATAACACCAAGGCCACAGGTTCAGATCCCTCTATAGGGATGGCCAGTTAGCTCACTTGGGAGAGCATGGTGCTGACAACACCAAGTCAAGGGTTAAGATTCCCTTACTGGTCATCTTTTTTAAATAAAAAAAAGGTGGAGTCTTGAAGAGGTGATTGGATTGTAGGACTGTGCAGGAGTGAATGGATTAAAAATGGTGGTCAAGGGCATGGTTCTGAGGGCTTTGAAAGAAGAGTCTGTCTCTCTGCTCTCTCTGCTTCCACTGTGTTGCAATGTGTCACTGTTACCACCACCAGATGGACTTTGGACTTCCCAGCCTCAGAAACTGTAAGCAATAAATTTCATTTTCTTTATAATTACCCAATTCTGTGTATTTTGTTATAAGCAACAAAAATGGACTAATACAGAAAATCAGCCAAGATATAATCCTTACTAAAATACTATTTCTTTTATTCATTTAACAAATACAATCACTGTTCTAAGCATTTGGGACAAAGCAGTGAAAAAAAGAGAGAAAACCCCCAGTCTTGATAGTTACTTTTTAGTAAGAGATGGACAAAAGACAAAACAAAAAAATAAGCAAAGTATATAATGTGTTAGGTAATAATGCAACGACAGGAATAAAATGGGAAGGGGGATACAGATGGTGCTTGGGATGGGACTTTCCATTTTAAACAGGCTGATAGAGAAGGCCTCATGAGAACATGATGTTTCTTCAGGAATCTCAAGGAAGTGAAGGCGCAAGGCTTGTGAATATTTGGGAAAGGAGTGTCTAGGTAGAGATACCATTAATGCAAATACAAATGTTTTCTTTCCCCTCAAACTGCCCCTTACAAATTTTAAGAATTTTCAAACATACAGAAAAGTTGAAAGAATTATATAATGAACACCCAAATGCCCTCTACTTAGATTCTACAATTAACATTAATAAGCTGATGTTATCACAGGTCTATCCATCTATCAATCTATCAGTCAGTCCATCTTATTTTTTGGATACATTACAAAACAAGTTGCAGACATCAGTACACTTGACCTCTAAATGCTTCAGCATGTATATCATTAATTAGAATTCAGTGTTATTTAGGCAAAAGTTTTTTTTCTCCCCCAGGTATAATTTATATATGGTAAAATGCATAAATCTTTTTTTTTTTTTTTAAAGATGACCGGTAAGGGGATCTTAACCCTTGACTTGGTGTTGTCAGCACCACGCTCAGCCAGTGAGCGAACCGGCCATCCCTATATATGGGATCCGAACCCGGGACCTTGGTGTTATCAGCACCGCACTCTCCCGAGTGAGCCACGGGCCAGCCCTAAAATGCATAAATCTTAAGATGAGTTTTGATAACCTAAACCTTCAACAAGGTAAAAAAACAAAACAAAACCCATGTAACCTAAACCCCTACCAAGGTAAAAAAAAATTACCATCACCCTTAAAAGTCCCCTCAATCCCCTCCCCAGTCAATCCCCACTCCCACCCCAGTTAATCCCTATTCTGATTTTTTTTTTTCAGCATAGGTTAGTTTTGCTTCTTCTAAGATGCCTCAAACTTTTAATGGAAAGTAAACAGATATTCTCAAATACTGTAGCAAGGATTATAAATTGGTATAGCCTTTTCAGAAAGCAATCAGGCAATATGTAATTTTTAAAATAAAATACGTGCATTTCTTTTGACCTGATTTCAGTTGGAAGGATTTTCTGAGAAGTATACCAGTTCATGTATGCTAAGAGGCCAGTCACAAGGCTGCTCATTGAAGCATTATTTTTGATAGCTAAGAATTGGGAATAACCTAAATGGCCATCAGTAGGAAAAAGGTTAAATAAAATGGACAGTTATGCTTTGAAGAAATTATAAGGAATGATTTATTGATATGGCAGGATCAACAAGACAATCATTGAGTGCATAAAAACAAGCTACAGGACACTACACATCCAGCATAAAACCATTACACAAAACACCAACAAAAACAAAGCAAAACGCATGTGCAAGGTGTATTCCTCCGTAAGGTCATATGCCAAATTGACATCAGTCCTCTCTCAGGAGGGGACTGAGTTTTGGAAAAGAGTAGGTGCTCAAAGGGCTTTCCTTTGTTATACTGTTTGAATCTTTTATAATGAACATATATTTATGTCTTGCTTATATGATTAAAATTATGTTTTAAAGAGTACAGACATAAAAAAGGAGAGGGGATAGGGAACAGGTGAATTTGTGGGAAGGTAGGGGAGAGACTAAAAATAGTTTTTTTTGTGTTATGTACTGACAAGGTTATGTCCCCTGGCAAAAGAGCTTTTTCCAGACTATCTATTGATGCATCTCTGTCTAAGCTCCTCATTAACGTATAATTTATTTTTCTCTGACAATCATATTAATGGTTTTAAATGAAAGTGCTTATATGTTCACAGATACAGTGTTCAAAATGTTTTCTAAATGAGAAATACAATATATCCATCTCATATTTAAAGAGAAACTATGTGTTGTCATTCACTCATGCAGCTATAACAGAATATCTTAGACTGGGTAGCTTATAAACAACACAAACTTATTTCTCATAGTTCTGGAGGCTGGGATGGCCAAGCAAGATCAAGGCACCAGCAGTTTGAGTGTCTAGTGAGGGCGTACTTCCTAGTTCACAGAAGGCTGTCTTCTTGCTGTGTCCTCACAATGGTAGAAGGAAAAGGGTCTCAGGATCCCTTTTATAAGGGCATGAATCCCATTCATGGGAGCTCTGCCCTCAGGACCTCCCAAAGGCCCCACCTCCAAATATCACATTTGGGATTACATTTTCAACATCTGTATTTTGTGGGGCATAAACATTCAGCCTGTAGCATTTTGTTAAAATTTTTTCCCTCTGTGGAGTAGGGAGGAATGAAAATATCTAGAAAACTTAGGGTAAATGACAGGCTAAAGTGCAATAGGACCTTAAGAAAAACAGGGGCTCATCTTAGGTTACAATGAACTGATATAGAAGTATGCCTAATAAACATAAAAACGTCTTCAGATATTGGTTCATTTCCTGAACGCTTATTAAACAACTATGTATCAGGGGCTATGCCAGTTCATATAAGATGAATCCTAAGTATTGAAATAGAGCGCCCTACACCCTCATAATGTACACTGCTTCTGCAGAATTGCCTGCTTAACCTAAGTAACTCCATTTTACACCGTCTGACCTGCAGACTACCCCCCACTTTTGCATGAGAAACCATTGACCTTCTCATAGAAACAAAAACCATTGCATAGAAACAGGAGCCATACACAGTGAACTATTACATGGGAACAGGAACCATACACAATGAAAAGTTGTATGCCTGACTGCTCTAATGGCTCACTCTTGGCTCCTGTAACCTAGCTCCCTAGCTTGCTTCGTGCACCTGGACAAACCCGTGTGCCAATGGGATGTAGTTTTTGCCTTTAAAAACCTCACAAGACCAAGGCCCAATGCCGTTCTCCCTTGGTTGCTCCCTGAGAGATGCTCGCTGGCCAGCTGGAGTGAATAAACTGCCCTTTTCTGCAGAGTGGCGTGTAAGTGCATTCTTGCAGGAGGGTGCCTCACAACAGTATTCCTTGACCTGAAGAACTCCTAGTCTAATCTGGTGGTAGTTGCAAATATACCAGGGTACTTCAAATAGTTCGTGGAAAAATAGAATTAAAAGATAATACAAATCTTTCCATGAACTCTTTGAAGACTCCTCATACATAAACAAACAATTATAGAGCTACAGTAACAGTGGGGAAAAACCATAAAAACTCAGGTTGAGGATCAGCAGCATCTGCATCTCCTGGGGGCCTCTGAGAACCCGTCCCTAAATCCCTAAACCCGCATTCTCACAAGATCCCCAGGTGATTTGGGTGCTTAAGATTTGAGAAGTGATGGACTGTGAGATTATAGAAGGAAGAACCACAATTGATCCCTTGGGAGGTGGTCAAACATGTCTTCAGATTGACTAAAGGGGTGATAGAAACATTCCAGGCTGAGAAATGAACTCGGCCCATGATCATCAATTAGAAAGAGAAAGAAGGGCTCTGGAACAAGTCTAGTCTGGAAGAAACAGGGGGCACTTTGGAAGATGTGAGAGACAGACAGAAAAGGTAGGCTGAGGACAGAGGCAGAAGGGCAAGACAGACCTGCTAAGAATTCTGCAGGAAGCTATAGAAAATTTTAAGCAGGAAAGTATCAGGATCAGATTCTAACGTACGGACATAACGCTGGTGGCAGGAGGGAGGATGAAATGCTGAAGTGAGGCTACAGCAGGCAGGCATGTTTCCTTAAATGAGCACAATTCAATTTTGGACTAGAAAGGAAGTCTGATATTTAGAGGTGGAAGGACACTAAGTACTTGCAGACAGAAACAAAGCGTTCCAGCTGCAGTTGGGTACAGGTGGGTTCTTTCTCACCAGCCCAGGAGTTCTGAGTGTGGTCCCCAACTAGCAGTGTTATCATCAGCTGGGAATTGTTAGAAATGCAAATTCTCAGGTCTTACCCTACATGTACTGAGTCAGAAACTCTGGGGGTGGGGGCACATAGAAGTGACTTCTCCAGCTAATTTTTTTTATTGAAGAATAATTAAACATTCTTGTATTGTACAGAGTTGGATATCTATACCTGTGTACAATATGTGATGATCGAAACAGGATAATCAGCATGTTCATCATTACAAAATGTAATCATTCCTTGTGTCCATTAGCCAGTTTCTCACTAGCCGCCCTCCCCTCCCTCACCTGTAGTAACCACAGCTCAGTTCTCTCCTTCCTCCAGGTGACTGATGCACGCTAAAGTTGAGACCACTGCTCTAGCCTGCCAAAAATCTCGCACCAGGTAGAAAAGGATTAAAATTGCCACAACTTGCTGTCTTTAAAAAAAAAAAAAAAAGGACGAGAGTAATGAAAAATAGGTTTTCTATGTTTTATGGGCACAACAAAAGTCACCTACAACCTAGATTTTATACGTAGTGGACAGAAAAAAAACAAAAAGCATACTGAACGCCTTGCCCCAAAGCTCTATATTCGGAGAATTAAGTTTTGGTAGAGGCCACAATGTTCTCGGTAGCCTAAATTAAGTAAAACAAAACAATCATCCCAGTTGTAAATTCTTTCTTTTCCCTTTATTCCCCACAAAAACACCTTCAGGAAAAACGTTGGGATTCCTTCTGGCCCTCTGAAAACCGTGCTTCTGATGCAACTTCCCATTAGAAAGACACAATCCAAATTAAAACCCCCCCAAAAGGGAGCAGCGGGGCTGGCGCCATCGTCCCAAGGCAGCCCCGCCGTGTCCCAGCCCCACCCTGCGGGCCGCCGGGCCTCCTGCCCCCGGCTGTTCCCAAAGAAAAATAAATCACTCCGTGTTTGCCAGACCTGAAATTAGCGGTGACTCACAGAGCACCCTCAACAGCCACGGTCGCCTCGGGAAGGAGGAAAAACGGGCAGATTTTTCCCTCACGCGAAGGCCCGTCGTGCCGGGCTGGGCCAATCAGGGGAGGGTGGCGGGAATCGCACCAAAGTAGGTAAAAAATGCGGCGGCGTCCCCTCCGCCGCGGCCGCGCCCTTCCTTTCCTTCTCTTCCGCGTTCCCTCCTCTCCCCTCCCCTCCCCTCCCCTCCCAGGCCCCGGCCCCGGCGGCGGCGCACACCTGGCCAGGTGGCTGCTCCTAAGTACGGGCAAAGGCCGCGCCG